>NC_091284.1:617421292-617578792 GCF_032444005.1 Ranitomeya imitator
GTCTACCGTGCGCAGTGTCATCAAGCAGTTTAAAGCCGTTGGCACTGTGGCTAACCTCCCTAGATGTGGACGGAAAAGAAAAATTGACAAGAGATTTCAACACAAGATTGTGCGGATGTTGGATAAAGAACCTCGACTAACATCCAAACAAGTTCAAGCTGCCCTGCAGTCCGAGGGTACAACAGTGTCAACCCATACTATCTGTCGGCGTCTGAATGAAAAGGGACTGTATGGTAGGAGACCTAGGAAGACCCCACTTCTTACCCCGTGACATAAAAAAGCCAGGCTGGAGTTTGCCAAAACTTACCTGAAAAAGCCTAAAACGTTTTGGAAGAATGTTCTCTGGTCAGATGAGACAAAAGTAAAGCATTTTGGGCAAAGGCATCAACATAGAGTTTACAGGAGAAAAAAGAGGCATTCAAAGAAAAGAACACGGTCCCTACAGTCAAACATGGCGGAGGTTCCCTGATGTTTTGGGGTTGCTTTGCTGCCTCTGGCACTGGACTTCTTGACCGTGTGCATGGCATTATGAAGTCTGAAGACTACCAACAAATTTTGTAGCATAATGTAGGGCCCAGTGTGAGAAAGCTGGGTCTCCCTCAGAGGTCATGGGTCTTCCAGCAGGACAATGACCCAAAACACACTTCAAGAAGCACTAGAAAATGGTTTGAGAGAAAGCACTGGAGACTTCTAAGGTGGCCAGCAATGAGTCCAGACCTGAATCCCATAGAACACCTGTGGAGAGATCTAAAAATGGCAGTTTGGAGAAGGCACCCTTCAAATATCAGGGACCTGGAGCAGTTTGCCAAAGAAGAATGGTCTAAAATTCCAGCAGAGTATTGTAAGAAACTCATTGATGGTTACCATGAGTGGTTGGTCGCAGTTATTTTGGCTAAAGGTTGTGCAACCAAGTATTATGCTGAGGGTGCCAATACTTTTGTCTGGCCCATTTTTGGAGTTTTGTGTGAAATTATCAATGTTTTCCTTTTTGCTTCATTCTCTTTTGTGTTTTTTTCATTTAAGACAAATTAAATGAAGATAATAATACCAAATAATTTGTGTTTGCAATCATTTTCAGGACGAAAATGAGTATTATCTGACAGAATTGCAGGGGTGTCAATACTTTTGGCCATGACTGTATCTATCTATCCACTTCTCTGTCTGTCATCCATCCAGCCATGTACTTGCGTAACTGTCTGATGATCAAAAAATCATCAAAAAATAGAGAATGCCTTAAAACAACGACAAAAAGTTTAATCACCTAATAAAGTCTCTGCGATCTGCTCTGGCATTGGCTTAAC
This sequence comes from Ranitomeya imitator, assembly GCF_032444005.1. NCBI lineage: Eukaryota > Metazoa > Chordata > Amphibia > Anura > Dendrobatidae > Ranitomeya > Ranitomeya imitator. Next base: position 617,422,594 of record NC_091284.1, read on the forward strand.
TTACCTAGAAATGAAAGATATGGGCATGTTGACTCTTCTTTCCTCTAAAATATACTAAAAAAGGAGAACAAAGGAGTATGTTAGTATAAAAAATTTTTTTATTAACATACAGTCATGGCCAAAAGTATTGACACCCCTGCAATTCTTTGGTATTATTATCTTCATTTAATTTGTCTTAAATGAAAAAACACAAAAGAGATGAAGCAAAAAGCAAAACATTGATCATTTCACACAAAACTCCAAAAATGGGCCAGACAAAAGTATTGGCATCCTCATCCTAATATTTGGTTGCACAACCTTTAGCCAAAATAACTACGACCAACCGCTCATGGTAACCAGCAATGAGTTTCTTACAATGCTCTGCTGGAATTTTAGACCATTCTTCTTTGGCAAACTGCTCCAGGTCCCTGATATTTGAAGGGTGCCTTCTCCAAACTGCCATTTTTAGATCTCTCCATAGGTGTTCTATTGGATTCAGGTCTGGACTCATTGCTGGCCACCTTAGAAGTCTCCAGTGCTTTCTCTCAAACCATTTTCTAGTGCTTTATGAAGTGTGTTTTGGGTCATTGTCCTGCTGGAAGACCCATGACCTCTGAGGGAGACCCAGCTTTCTCACACTGGGCCCTACATTATGCTGCAAAATTTGTTGGTAGTCTTCAGACTTCATAATCCCATGCACACGGTCAAGCAGTCCAGTGCCAGAGGCAGCAAAGCAACCCCAAAACATCAGGGAACCTCCGCCATGTTTGACTGTAGGGACTGTGTTCTTTTCTTTGAATGCCTCTTTTTTTCTCCTGTAAACTCTATGTTGATGCCGTTGCCCAAAAAGCTCTACTTTTGTCTCATCTGACCAGAGAACATTCTTCCAAAATGTTTTAGGCTTTTTCAGGTAAGTTTTGGAAAACTCCAGCCTGGCTTTTTTATGTCTCGTGGGGAGAGAAGTGGGGTCTTCCTGGGTCTCCTACCATACAGTCCCTTTTCATTCAGATGCCGACGGATAGTACAGGTTGACACTGTTGTACCCTCGGACTGCAGGGCAGCTTGAACTTGTTTGGATGTTAGTCGAGGTTCTTCATCCAACATCCGCACAATCTTGCGTTGAAATCTCTTGTCAATTTTTCTTCTCACATCTAGGGAGGTAAGCCACAGTGCCATGGGCTTTAAACTTCTTGATGACACTGCGCACTGTAGACACAGGAACATTCAGGTCTTTGGAGATGGACTTGTAGCCTTGAGATTGCTCATGCTTCCTCACAATTTGGTTTCTCAAGTCCTCAGACAGTTCTTTGGTCTTCTTTCTTTTCTCCATGCTCAATGTGGTACACACAAGGACACTGTACAGAGGTTGAGTCAACTTTAATCCATGTAAACTGGCTGCAAGTGTGATTTAGTTATTGCCAACACCTGTTAGGTGCCACAGGTAAGTTACAGGTGCTGTTAATTACACAAATTACAGAAGCATCACATGATTTTTCGAACAGTGCCAATACTTTTGTCCACCCCCTTTTTATGTTTGGTGTGGAATTATATCCAATTTGGCTTTAGGACAATTCTTTTTGTGTTTTTTCATTTAAGACAAATTAAATGAAGATAATAATACCAAAGAATTTGTGTTTGCAATCATTTTCAGGAAGAAACTGAGTATTATCTGACAGAATTGCACGGGTGTCAATACTTTTGGCCATGACTGTACATGCATTAAAATATTAGGCAACAGTATACAAGAAAAATAATTACGGTGCACAAGAGTGGAAAAGGAGAAACACCGGTGCCAACTGTCAACCCCACACATATGTATATATGTAAATAGGCAGAGAGCTGCTCAGCATGGTAACTGGTGTGAATATATGAAAAAGTAACCCATACACATTTATAGAGCCAAGAGCAATGCTTATCAGTAAGGGTGGTAGACAGGAGGCATCGGGTCGGATCCTATAAAGCACCCAATGAGCGTTTTGCTTGTTGATACTAGCTTTCTCAAGGGGATGTGCACATATATAAATATGTGTGGGGTTGACAGTTTGCACAAGTGTTCCTCCTTTACACTCTTGTGCACCTTAATTAATATTTTTCTTGTATACTGTTGCCTAATATTTTAATGCATGTATGTTAATAAAAATATTTTTTATACCAACATACTCCTTTGCTCTCCTCCTTTAGTAGTTATTATGGAGTTGGTGATTTCCCCGGGGAAATCTGGGGTCTTTTTGCACCATTAAGTGTAATTTTCCATATCTATGTCATGTTTCCTGGTATTGTTTTCATTTCCTCTAAAATCTGCTGTCATGAGAAAATAAGGACACCAACATACATTAGATGTCATCCAGTCCTACATAATACTGCCTCTTGATACAATGCGGGTGTATTGAACACTGTATTGAAGTCTAGGCTGCTGTAACCTCAGAGATTTCATCTATAACTTATTGTTATTATTTATAATTGCCTGTTTTCATACCATGGGAAGAGCCTATCTGTGTAATTTCGCAATGACAGCCATATAGAGAACGGTAATTAAAGGGGTTTTCCACCATACGATATTGATGACTTTTGCTTGGGATAGGTCATCAATATCAGGTCAGTGTAGGTTGGACACTTTGAACCTCCCCTCTACCAATAAGATATCTGTAGTTCCTTTTTAAATAGGAGCTGATCTGCTGTACCTGGCAGCGGACACTAAAAGTTGATGCAGAGCTTCAACCATTTACATGCGACTCTGCTGGCAAAAAGCTCATCGGTGGGGGTGCCATGTATCCCATCTCCAATGATTTCAAATTGATGGCCTATACAGGAGTTGACCCCCACCAATTTACTATTGATGGTCTATCATCAATGATAAAGTGGTGGAAAACCCTCTTCATATAAAGCTTAATTAGCTTGCTTAAGAGTCATGAAGTCATAGAGATGGTCGCCACCTGATGTAGAAAATATGTTTTAAACGGAAATAACAAAGAGCAAAAAATCATTATGTAATAATAGTGGACAAATGTGAAATCCATGCAGAGGCTTATTCAAAATAGTTTTACATGAAAAATAATAAACATTATCTTACATTATTTATTACTGTCATGTATATATTAAGCTTTTATAATATATTATTCTATCAAAATTCTATACACAAGAATCTGTACATTTCCATTGTTAAACATATTTGCGGCACACGCATCATAATTGGGCTCATTGGCTTCCAGCATAATATTCCCTACATTTAATTAACTATCTAGAGAGCTTAGAATAGCTACGACTCACATTACTTCTCTGTGGATTGTATTACAAAGCTATTGTTATTATTCCTTTCCACTGATGAGAAAGACATTTGCAATTGTTTACTCCAGATGCAGAAAATAACTTCATTGTGGTCAAACTGCTTTGTCTGTAACGAAATTATATTGAAGCTAACGACAAGTCCATCTTTCACTGCATGACTTAGATAAGTGAACACATTCCTCTCCAGAATACGTTCTAAAAATATGTCATGCTTTATGTAAAGAAACATTTCAGGACTACGCAACGGCTTCCTTCCTAGTAACTAATCAAAAGAAAACATGGCTGTGTTACAGAAACCCAACATGCTAATAAAAACTGCACATTTTATTCTTAATTCATGGATGAATAGAAAAGGAACATGCCACAGTGGACTCATTTTCTCCCCGTTACTATCATGGTAGAGGGAACATAATTTAGAAGCCATTCATATTTTTTATTTATTCTTTCACTTGTTCTAAAAATAATGCTTGATTTTACCCAAGTCCTACTCATGTGTCGTGTTCTAAGCGAATATTTGGCTGTAAGAAATAACCCCCCTTATAGTGTACCCTATCTTATTGCAGCAAAAAGTAGTGACAGATACCCAAATATCATTGCTGTGGATATATTGAAGGATTTTTCAAAAACCCCTAAAGCTCTAAACCTGTGTGAATATACATGTAATGTAGTGAAACTGTATTAACATACTTACTGATCAGTGTCGTTCCCAGTTTCCAGCATCGATCCAGTCCTTTTATCACTCACACACCTACAGTTCTGAATCATCAGATCACAAGTGGATATATGCGTGAGCCAGAAGTCACTTTTACAATGTAAACCTATGGAGCCTCATTCTGACTCTCCATAGACTTGCATTGTAAAAACGACTTCATGTCACGTGACCTAGAAGAGGTCCGAAGCGGGGTGCTGTAAACTGTGGAAGGTTGTTAAGTATATTACAGCACCTACACTACACTACATATACATTATTTTAGGCAATAATAAGTTTTGTGGGCATGCTTGTTTAAGTCGCAAGATTTGCGAGCTGACTTCCCTAAGATTTGTGTGCCCCCATACACATGAAATGGATACATCTTGACAATCTCTATTCATATGATTTTTTAGGGTATAGGAGCATCATAGAGGAAGGACCCATGACCCCAATCAGAAAGCTACTTTCCAAAGCTAGAACTTTCATACAGTGAAATAACTCTTTGTAACCTCTTGATACCACTACGTTTTGAACTGGCTTTGGTAAACCATATTAATTTTTAATTAAAAAAAAAAAGAGTGCTTGCTTAAAAAGTTTGTCCCACAAACAAAGAACATTTTAATGAATACATCTTCAAATAAAAATAACTTCCAAAATTGGATGTGTTAAAAAAATGTTACTGTGCTGAGATAATCTGATAAATATGCCAATGCTGTGTACTGTGTAATGGCTGTGTCTGACCATACCGGGACATGGTCTGATCATACCACAGCTCCTGGGCAGGGGAGGAAGCAAAACACTATACACACAAGACAGCATGGGATCACAAATTATTTTTTCTGTTTATGTTTTTTTAACCTCTTTCTGACCTCGGGCGGGATAGTATGTCCGAGGTCAGATACTGCGCTTTGATGCAGGGCTCAGGCGGTGAGCCCGCATCAAAGGCGGGACATGTCAGCTGTTTTGAACAGCTGACTTGTGCCCGCATTAGCGACGAGTGAAATCGCGATTCACCCGCCGCTATTAACTAGTTAAATGCCGCTGTCAAACGCTAACAGTGGCATTTAACAGGCGCTTCCGGCCGGGCGGCCAGAAATTAGTGCATCGTCACATTATCGGGGGTCAGCGATTAAGACCTCTATGGTTGCTGATGTCGGCCTGCTGTGAGCACCACCCTATGGTCGGCGCTCATAGCATACCTGCATTTCTGCTGCTATGTAACAGAGCCGATCGCATTGTGCCAGCTTCTAGCCTTAAAATATAAAAGTTTAAATCACCCCCCTTTCGCCCCATTCAAAATAAATCAATAAAAAAAAATCAAACCTAAACATATTTGGTATCGCCGCTTTAAGAATCGCCCGATCTATCAATAAAAAAAGGATTAACCTGATTGCTAAACGGTGTAGCGAGTAAAAAATTTGAAATGCCAGAATTTAGTTTTTTTGGTCGCGGCGACATTGCATTGAAATGCAATAACGGGCGATCAAAAGAACGTATCTGCACCAAAATTATATCATTAAAAACGACAGCTTAGCATGCAAAAAATAAGCCCTCACCCGACCCCAGATCATGAAAAATGGAGATGCTACGGGTATCAGAAAATTGCACAATTTTTTTTTTTAGCAAAGTTTGGAATTTTTTTTCACCACTTAGATAAAAGAGAACCTAGCCATGTTTGGTGTCTATGAACTCATACTGAGCTGTAGAATCATAATGGTAGGTCAGTTTTAGCATTTAGTGAACCTAGTAAAAAAGCCAATCAAAAAACAAGTGTAGGATTGCCCTTTTTTGCAATTTCACCGCACTTGAAATTTTTTTCCCGTTTTCTAGTACAAGACATGCTAAAACCATTGATGTCGTTCAAAAGTACAACTTGTTTTGCAAAAAATAAGCCCCCACATGACCATGTTGATGGGAAAATAAAAAAGTTATGGCTCTGGGAAGAAGGGGAGCAAAAAACGAACACGGAAAAACGGAAAATCCCAATTTCATGAAGTGGTTAAACAGGCAGGAAAATATTTTACCTCAAGGAAAGAATCAGCTGTGATCCCATGCTGTAATGTCTGTATGCTCTTTTGCTTCCTCTCCTGCCCAGGAGCTGTGGTATAATCAGACCATATCCCTGTACAGTCAGACACAGCCATTACACAGCAGGGGCACATTTATAGGATTATCTCAGCACAGGAACATTTTTTTATTAACACATCTAATTGTGGAACTTAGTACTATTTTAATATCTTTCGATTAAATTGTACTTTGTTCATGGGACAACCCCTTTAACCCCTTAAGCCCCAAGGGTGGTTTGCACGTTAATGACCGGGCCAATTTTTACAATTCTGACCACTGTCTTTTATGAGGTTATAACTCTGGAAAGCTTCAACGGATCTTGGCGATTCTGACATTGTTTTCTCGTGCCATATTGTACTTCATGATAGTGGTAAAATTTCTTAGATATAACATGCGTTTATTTGTGAAAAAAATGGAAATTTGGTGAAAATTTTGAAAATTTTGCAATTTTCCAAATTTGAATTTTTATGCCCTTAAATCACAGAGATATGTCATGTAAAATAATAAAAAAATGTAACATTTCCCACATGTCTACTTTACATCAGCACAATTTTGGAACCAAAAATTTTGTTTGTTAGGGAGTTATAAGGGTTAAAAGTTGACCAGCAATTTCTCATTTTTACAACACCAATATTTTTTAGGGACCACATCACATTTGAAGTCATTTTGATGGGTCTATATGATAGAAAATAACCAAGTGTAACACCATTCTAAAAACTGCACCCCTCGAGGTGCTCAAAACCACATTCAAGAAGTTTATTAACCCTTCAGGTGTTTTGCAGGAATTTTTGCAATGTTTAAAAAAAAATTAACATTTAACTTTTTTCATAAAAAATTTACTTCAGCTCCAATTTGTTTTATTTTCCCAAGGGTAAGAGAAGAAATTGGACTCCAAAAGGTGTTGTGCCATTTGTTCTGAGTACGCCGATACCCCATATGTGGGGGTAAACCACTGTTTGGGTGTATGGCAAAGCTCGGAAGGGAAGGAGCACCGTTTAACTTTTCAATGCAAAATTAACTGGAATTGAGGTGGGACGCCATGTTGCGTTTGGAGAGCTCCTGATGTGCCTAAACATTGAAACCCCTGATAAGTGACACCATTTTAGAAAGTAGACCCCCTAAGGAACTTATCTAGATGTGTTGTGAGCACTTTAACCCACCAAGTACTTCACAGAAGTTTATAATGCAGAGCCGCAAAAATAAAAATCATATTGGACCACAATAGTTGTTGACCAATTTGTCCTGAGTATGCTGATACCCCATATGTTGGGGTAAGCCCCTGTTTTTGCGCACGGGAGAGCTCGGAAGGGAAGGACCACTGTTTTACTTTTTCAACGCAGAATTGGCTGGAATTGAGATTGGACGCCATGTCGCGTTTGGAGAGCCCTGATGTGCCTAAACAGTGGAAACCCCCAATTCTAACTGAAACCCAATCCCAAACACACCCCTAACCCTAATCCCAACCATAGCCCTAACCACACCCCTAACCCTGACACACCCCTAACCCTAATCCCAACAGGTAAATGTAATCGAAACCGTAATCCTAACTTTAGCCCCAACCCTAACTCTAACTTTAGCCTCAACCCTAACTTTAGCCCCAACCCTAACCCTAACTTTAGCCCCTGTTGTGAATTCTGTGGCTGAATTCACTCCTGTGGTCACAAGTGGTACTGCAGCTTCTGAGCTTCCTCCCTCAGGTGTTCTGGTGAGCTCGTTAACTGCTTCATTACTTAACTCCGCCTGATGCTGCTATCCTTGCTCCTTGTCAATGTTTCAGTGTTGGATCTGAGCTTCTCCTGATTGTTCCTGTGACCTGCTGCTCTGTATAGCTAAGTGCTTTTTGCTTTTTTGTTGCTTTTTTTCTGTCCAGCTTGTCTTTTGTTTTGCTGGAAGCTCTGAGACGCAAAGGGTGTACTGCCTTGCCGTTAGTTCGGCACGGTGGGTTTTTTTTGCCCCCTTTGCGTGGTTTTGCTTTAGGGTTTTTTGTAGACTGCAAAGTTCGCTTTACTGTCCTCGCTCTGTCCTAGAATATCGGGCCCCACTTTGCTGAATCTATTTCATCCCTACGTTTTGTCTTTTCATCTTACTCACAGTCATTATATGTGGGGGGCTGCCTTTTCCTTTGGGGAATTTCTCTGGGGCATATCAGGCCTATTTTTCTATCTTCAGGCTAGCTAGTTTCTTAGGCTGTGCCGAGTTGCCTAGGTAGTTGTTAGGCGCAATCCACAGCCGCTTTTAGTTGTGTTTAGGATAGGATCAGGTGTGCAGTCTACAGAGTTTCCACGTCTCAGAGCTCGTTCTTGTATTTTTGGGTATTTGTCAGATCACTGTGTGCGCTCTGATCGCTAAGCACACTGTGTTTCTGGATTGCCTTCATAACACCTGTCATTAGCAAACATAACAAGCCCCAACCCTAACTCTAACTTTAGCCCCAAACCTAACTTTAGCCCTAACCCTAGCCCCAACCCTAACCCTAGCCCCAACCCTAACCCCAACCCTAGCCCCAACCTTAGCCCTAACCCTAGCCCTAACCCTAGCCCTAACCCTAACCCTAGCTCTAACCCTAGCCCTAACCCTAACCCTAATAGGAAAATGGAAATAAATACTTTTTTTAATTTTTTTATGTTTCCCTAACTAAGGGGGTGATGAAGGGGGGTTTGATTTACTTTTCTAGCGGGTTTTCTAGCGGATTTTTATGATTGGCAGCCGTCACACACTAAAAGACGCTTTTTATTGCAAAAAATATTTTTTGCGCTACCACATTTTGAGAGCTATAATTTTTCCATATTTTGGTCCACAGAGTCATGTGGGTTCTTGTTTTTGTGTGACGAGTTGACGTTTTTATTGGTAACATTTTCAGGCACGTGACATTTTTTGATCGCTTTTTATTCCGATTTTTGTGAGGCAGAATGAACAAAAACCGACTATTCATGAATTTCTTTTGGGGGAGGGGGCGTTTATACTGATTCGCATTTGGTAAAATGAATAAAGCAGTTTTATTCTTCGGGTCAGTACGATTAAAGCGATACCTCATTACATTTTTTTAAATGTTTTGGCGCTTTTTATACGATAAAAACTATTTTATAGAAAAAAATAATTATGTTTGCATCGCTTTATTCTGAGGACTGTAACTTTTTTATTTTTTTGCTGATGATGCTGTATAGTGGCTCGCATTTTGCGGGACAAGATGATGTTTTCAGCGGTACCATGGTTATTTATATCCGTCTTTTTGATCGCGTGTTATTCCACTTTTTGCTTGGCTATATGATAATAAAGCGTTGTTTTTTTGCCACATTTTTTTTTTTTGTTTTTTTTTACGGTGTTCACTGAAGGGGTTAACTAGTGGGACACTTTTATAGGTCGGGTCGTTACGGACGCAGCGATACTAAATATGTGTACTTTTATTGTTTTTTTTTATTTAGATAAAGAAATGTATTTATGGGAACAATATTTTTTTTTCTTTATTTAGGAATTTTTTTTAAATTTTTTTACACATCTAAAAAAATATTTTTTTACTTTTTTACTTTGTCCCAGGGGGGACATCCCTGTATAGTGACAGATCACTGATTTGACACTTTGCAGAGCACTGTGTCAGATCAGCGATCTAACGTGCCCTGCTGCTTGGTAACAGAGCCTGCTCTGGATCCGGAAGTACTCCCTGCAGGACCCGGAAGTAGCCCTGCGGCCATTTTGGATCCGGGGCTTGCAGGGAGGAGACGCTCAGTACCAGGTGAGCACATCGCCTTGTACCGATCGTCTTAGGGAAGCCCGCAGGGAACCCCCTCCCTGCGCGATGCTTCCCTATGCCCCGGTACACCACGATCATGTTTGATTGTGGTGTGCCTGGAGTTTATGTTGCGGGAGCGGTCCGTGACCGCTCCTGACACATAGTGCGGGATGTCAGCTGCGATAATCAGCTGACACCCGGCCGAGATCGTCCGCGTCCCCCCGTGAGCACGGCCGATCGCATATGACGTACTATCCCGTCACTGGGAATTAAGTCCCAGGTGACCTTGACGGGATAGTACATCATATGGGATTAAGAGGTTAAAGTAACTTTATTGTGAACAATTGTTCTTTTTTAGCATGGTGAGCATAATTGTGTAAACTATAAGAACAATGCATTGATAGATATGAGTAGATCTGTGCAATTTTGTCTACATTTTAAAAATGGTTGAATTTTCTTCTCTAAAACTGGATATGTTGGATAGAAAATAATAGTGGCTAGAAAAAGATAACCTATATTTTCTGCAAGTCTGTTTGTTTATATGCAGCAAATATGGCTCTATGGACAAACAGGAAATTTACATTTTGTAAAGGGCCAATGCATTTTTATTAGTTTGGTCATCTCCAACAAATTCTGTAAAAAAATTAAGTTGCACTCTGTAGTGCTAAGGCTGGAGGGCTGAGTGCTCAGCGAGAGAGCTAATATACAAATAACAAAAGACTGATGCTTGAAAATCAGGAAACTGGTGAGTACAGGTGCAAACAAAGAGTAGCCATCTCTATACATAACTAAAAAGTAAAGTTGCACTCGGCAGCACGGTGGCACAGTGGTTAGCAAAGAGTTTGTATGTTCTCTTCGTGTTTGCGTGGGTTTCCTCTGGGTTCTCCGGTTTCCTCCACATTCCAAAGACATACTGATAGGGAATTTAGATTGTGAGCCCCATCGGGGACAGTGATTATAATGTGTGAAAACTGTAAAGCGCTGCGGATTATGTTAGCGCTATATAAAAATAAAGATTATTATTATTATATTATTATATATTATGGAGGGCGGAGTGCTCAGTTGGAGAGCTAATATACAAATAACAACAGATTGACTGACACTTCCAAATCAGAAAACTGGTGTGCACAGGTTCAAACTAGGAGTAGCCATCTCTATACATAACAGAAAAATAAAGTTGCACTCTGTAGTGATAAGGCTGGAGGGTGGAGTGCTCAGTTAGAGAGATAATATACAAATAACAAAAGACTGATGCTTCAAAATCAGAAAACTGGTGAGTACAGGTGCAAACTAAGAGTAGCCATCTCTATACATAACTAAAAAGTAAAGTTGCACTCTGTAGTGCTAAGGCTGGAGGGCGGAGTGCTCGGTCAGAGAGCTAATATACAAATGACAAAAGACTAACTGGCACTTCCAAATCAGAAAACTGGTGTGTACAGGTGCAAACTAAGAGTAGCCATCTCTATACATACTGTAACAAAAAATAAAGCATGAAAAATATGACATATGATTAGCATAACTGCTCTAGATAATAAGAAAAAATGGATATACTTAGCACATAATTTGGTCAATTCATGCCAGCAGAAGACAACAAGGCAATCTCCGGCTTGCTGGGAACCTATCTAGTGTGAACACCTCTCTTAGGTTAAAGCCTGAGTTTATAGGTAGGTAGGAGCCTGCTGCAATTAAAACCACCACAGGCTGATGGGTGGAGTGCTCGGTCAGAGAGCTAATACAAATGACAAAAGACTGACAGGCACTTCCAAATCAGAAAACTGGTGTGTACAGGTACAAAATAGGAGTAGTCATCTCTTTACGTAACAAGAAAATAAAGTTACACTCTGTCATGTATTGGTTTCCTTGAAGTAATACTACTGTACATTGTTAAAAATTATTATTAGTATAATAAAATGTTTTTATTTAATACAAATATATAATGAATAATGGTATTAAAATAAACAAAAATTACCTTCACCTATGTAAACAGTTACCAACACAACTATCTCTTATGTTTATTACAAATATAAAACCCATCCACATGTTATTCTAAAAGTGGGAGCTACTGCAATGCTTGACAGTTCATGAATCGTTTAGAATTTTCCATATTTCTGCATAAATTTTACCTAAAACTACATCAGATTTTCCCAACGAGTCCTAAAAATAGATAATGAGAACCAAGTCAAACAAATAAGTAACAATATTAGGCTTTGTAATTTATTTATTTTATTGAGAAAAATGGTCCAATATCTCATGTCTGTGAGTGGCAAAAAGAATAGCAGACAATTTGAAGGTGAAATTAGAAATATTTTTATCATGACAGGAGCAATGAAGATTTCCGATGCCCTAAGAAAAAGAAATACAGGAAACTGAGCCCGAGTATGACTTGAAAACATGCATGATGTAAGGGCATGTTCATACTGGCCATGGAAACAATCAAAACCAAAAGAAAAACAATATGTACAGAAAAAGAGATGTTGATGCTTATCGGGCTAGGAAAGAGTATAACACCATCTCTGTGGAGTTTGTACTCCAGCAATCCACAGTCATGCAGATTATGTACCAACAGGAAATGAAAACTGAATGGGAGGAGACACAGATTAGTTATTAGAACAAAACATTTTGACAGTGAGGATGATCAATGAGTGGAACAGCTGCCAGGAGAGGTGGTGAGTTCTCCTTCAATGGAAGTCTTCAAACAGAGGTGGGACAGACACCTGTCTGGGATGATTTAGTGAATCCTGCTTTGAGCAGGGGGTTGGACCAGATGACCCAGGAGGTACCTTCAAACTCTAACATTCTATGATTCTATGAAATTTAAAACCATTACTACCCTCCCTAGTAGAGGTCTTTCAACAAAGAACACTACAAAATAAAGGCATGTAATAGTTTGCAAAGTAACCCAAGATAACCTCATAGCAAATAGCATAGGAATTTGTCAAATTAGCTAATGTTCTTGAGTTCACCATCAGGAGAAGTTTAAACAACAGTTGTGGGCATGGCAGTATTGCATGTACTGCTCTTCTATCTTTGAAACATGGTGGTGGCTGACTCATGATTTGAGGCCTTTTTGTTACATCTGGGCCAGTACAATTTTACACAATTGATAAAATAATTATTTCGGGAGATTGTCAAAAAATTCTAAAGGAAAATGTAAAGACATCTGTCCATGAGCTGAATGCAGCTAGACAATGACCCAAAACACACAAGTTGTTTTTTTTTTTTACAAAGGAATGGTTAAAAAATAATAAAGTTAATGTTTTAGAAAGGCCAAGTCAAAGTTCCCAACTTAATCCTATAAAAATGTTATGGAAGCACCTGAACCAAGCAGTTCATGGGAAAAACCCACCAACATAACTGAACTGAAAATGATTTGTAGGGAGGAATGGACTATAACTTCTCCAAGTTGATATGCAGGACTAATTAACAATTATTGGAAATGTTTAGATACTGAAAGCAAAGGTTCACATAATTTTGACACACTCAAGCATCTGATATTAGATAATTTTCCTCAATAATAAATGACAAACTGTAATATTTTTGACTCATTTGTTTGACTCGCCTCTGTTTATGTACTTTCAGGACTTGTGTGAAAATATGATATATTTTTAAGTCAAATTTATGCAGAAATATAATGGAAAATTCTGAAGGGTTGACAAATTTTCAGTCACCACTATAATATATGACAAAATGTATCTGCTTATCCTCAGCATAAATACCCACAATACAATGACCCCAAACTTGTAGCTAAGCCTTTAAAGGCTGTAAAACAAATTACAAATTAAATTGATACTAAAATGAAAAGAACAACTGTATCTGTACCAAGGTACAACAAAGACATAATGTTATACGGAAAATCTTTGATGTCTTATGATGACTGCCAATCAATAGAGCCTTGACCCTCCTTAACATTAAACAGGTGATTCGATTAGCTATAACTCAGGCATAAAATGCCCTGCATGAAGCAGTGCACTGAATCAAGGAAATTTTAAAATGGCAACGTTCACTTTGTGCTTTGGGCAGTGAAAGCTGCCAACACTTATACATCAAAACTTCACTCACTGTAAGATTGATTTTATTTTATTTTGTTTGTTTTAATTCCCTGCAGCAAGGCATGGTCATTGTGTAAATGCAGACTGCATTGTTTCATGTTATTATTTGTTTTCTAGCATTGTAATTGAATGTCCTACAACCTTGACCAACTTATGCTCAAAATATGTAACAATATCACTTTTTTATATATAAAAAATTATGTAAATGTCATGTTACATTCAAATTTTGAACAGTGAAATCTTAGGTTTATAAGGTACATAGCCTAAATAAAAGTTTTTATGGCTGTTATATCTTTGATATTTATTCTAAGGAGGTGTAATTTCATTGATAACCCTAGAGATGTGAAAAGATTGCACATATATATATATATATATATATATATATATATATATATATATATTAACCAAGTGGCAAAACTAGAATTCCAAGGACCACACAATAGAATCACCAATTAGCCACCACCAAGATATCAGTAAATGGAATGATAGCTCAGAAAACACAGTTTTTATTTTCCCTAGAAACAATCAAAGGATGGATAAGTAGGATCATATGAGATCTGCACAAAAGAGAGACTTGGGATAGTGTCAGGTAACAGAAAGCCACTTCCTTGTTTTTTTTCAGCAGGAAGGAATCTTTGTGGCCTCTCTAACTGCAGTTATGATGGCCATGATTTAATGTTTACTATATATACAGGGTGGGCCATGTATATGGATACACCTAAATAAAATGGGAATGGTTGGTGATATCAACTTCCTGTTTGTGGCACATTAGTATATGGGAGGGGAAAAACTTTTCAAGATGGATGGTGACCATGGCGGCCATTTTGAAGTTGGCCATTTTGGATCTAACTTTATTTTTTCCAATGGGAAGAGGGTCATGTGACACATCAAATGTATTGAAAATTTCACAAGAAAAACAATGGTGTGCCTGGTTTTAATGTAAGTTTATTCTTTCATGAGTTATTTACAAGTTTTTTTTTGTCTACAGGCATTGACATGTCGCAGAGGATAACACGTGAGGAGCGGATACAAATTGTGTTGATGTCTGGTGAACGCAGTACCCGTGTCATTGAAGTAGATTTCAAATCAAGACACCCTATGCAAGACAACTGTCACCATTCCCATGTTTTTTGCATCCATATAAATGGCCCACCCAAAAAAGTTTGCCTCATCACTGAACATAATGTTCTGTGTAAACTGAGGGTCTTGTTCCAATTTTTGTTTTGCTAATTCTGCAAATTCAGCGTGCTGATCTGGGTCATCCTCGTTGAGATGCTGCAGCAGTTGGATTTTGTAAGGGTGCCATTTGTGTGTAGCTAATATCCAACAAAGGGATGTTCGACTGATGCCAGGTCGGTGTTCTGAATTTGCAGAATGGGAAAAACAAACAATGGAACAGGACCCTCAGTTTACACAGAAAATTATGTTCAGTGATGAGGCAAACTTTTTTGGGTGGGCAATTTATATGGATACACCTAAATAACATGGGAATGGTGACAGTTTTCTTGTATAGGGTGTCTTGCATTGAAATCTGCTGCAAGGACCTGGGTACTGCGTTCACAGACATCAACACAATTTCTTTCTGCTCCTCACTTGTTAACCTCTGCAACATGTCAATGGCTGTAAACAAAGAGAAACTTGTAAATAAGTCATGAAATAATAAAGTTACACTAAAACCAAGCACACCATTGTTTTTCTTGAGAATATGAATGATAACACCAAAACTTTTTCTCCGCTCATGGTTAGTGGTTGGTTGAAGCCATATATTGTCAAACTACTGTGTTTTCTCTTTTTAAATCATAATGACAACCCAAAACATCCAAATAACCCTGATCAAAAGTACGCATACCCCATTTCCTAATACAGTGTATTGCCCCCTCTTACATCAATGACAGCTTAAAGTATTTTGTGGTAGTTGTGAACGAGGTTCTTTATTTTCTCAGCTGTAAATCTGCCCACTTTTCTTGGCCAGAAGTCTCCAGTTCTGGTAAATTCCTGGGCTGTCTAGCATGAACTGCGCGCTTGAAATCGCCCAATAGTGGCTCAAGGATATTGAGGTCAGGGGACTGAGATGACTATTACAGAACCTTCACTTTGTTCTGCTGTAGCCAGTGACAGGTTGACATGACCTTGTGTTTTGGATCGTTGTCATGTTGGAACATCCAAGTACATCCCATGCGCAGGTTCCAGTGCAAATCTGTCTCCAGTATTTGCTGATAACTTGCTGCTTTCATCTTTCCTTCAACTTTGACCAACCTTCCTGTGCCTTTGTAGCTCACACATATCCAATACATCAGCGATCCACCTCCATGCTTTACAGTAGGAATGGTGTTCCTTTCATCATAGGCCTTGTTGACCTCTCTCCAAATGTAACGTTTATGGTTGTTGCCAAAAAGTTCAATTTTGGTCTCATCACTCCAAATTACCTTGTCCCAGAAGTTTTGAGGCTTGTCTCTTTGCTGTTTTGTGTATTGTAGGCTAGATACTTTGTGGTATTTGTGCAGTAATGGCTTTCTTCTGGCCACTTGACCATGCAGGCCATTTTTCTTCAAGTGCCTCCTTTTTGTGCATTTTGAAGCAGCTACACCACTAGTTTTCAGAGAGTCCTGTATTTCAGCTGATGCTTTTTGTGCATTTTTCTTTGCATCCCGAACAATTTTCCTGGCAGTTGTGGATGACATTTTTGTTGGTCTGCCTTACCATGGTTTTGGTTTTACAGAGCCCCTGATTTTCCATTTGTTAATCACAGTTTGAACGCTGCTCACTGGCATTATCAATACCTTGGATATCTTTTTGTATCCCTTTCCTGTTTTATACAGTTCAACTACCTTTTTACCCTAGATCAGTTGACAATTCTTTTGCTTTCCCTATGACTCACAGTTCAGAAACGTCAGTGATTGGAGGAAAGATGCAAGAGTCTGTCTGGGTCCCAGAAACTCGCTCAGCTTTAATGCACACACACTGATTACAAGCAACCACATCACAGGTGAGGATGTTACCTTTAGTAGCCATTCAAACCCATTTGTTTCAACTTCTGTGCATGTTATCAGGCCAAAATCACCAGGGTATGTGAACTTTTGATCAGGGATATTTGGATGTTTTGGTTGGCATTATGATTTAAAAAGAAAAAACACAGTAGTTTGACAATAAATGGCTTCACCCAACTACTAACCATGAGTGGAGAAAAATTTCGGTGTTAACATTCATATTCTCTGAAAAAAGCCAAGAAATCAAAAATTCTGCAAGCGTTTGTAAACTTTTGAGCACAACTGTATACAATGGGGAAAATAAGTATTTGATACACTGACGATTTTTGCAAGTTTTCCCACCTACAACAAATGGAAAGGTCTGTAAATTTTGTCATTGCTACACTTTAGCTGTGATAGACAAAAATGAAAAGTAAAAACTCGAAAATTACATTATATGATTTTTAAATAATTAATTTGCATTTTATTGCATGAAATAAGTATTTGATACAATAGAAAAACAGAACTTTATACTTGGTACAGAAACATTTGTTTCCCTCTGCTGGTTATTACAATTATGCGGGAGTCCACGCAATTTATTTTTTAAAATAAACAGATATTGTATATCACGCAGATCTCTGACAGTTGCTTTTTTATGTTCCCACAGTCAGTAAACGCTGTGGGTTGGACGCTGCGTCTCTCCAGACCGTAGCATGTCTGTTTATCTTGCAGTGATTCTGCACGGTTCAATAAACACATGCGGAATCACCTATGTTCAAGAGCTGGCATCGCTTTGGACGGAGCGGACATGTGTCGCGTCCGAAGCGCTGCCGATTAGCGACCGTGGGAACATACCCTTAATGCTCCTACATTTACTGGTGTGTGTGTATTTATGTTTTTATTTAATATTAATGAGGGTATCTGGTTAAAGAGGTTGAACAAGGAAATGACATCACAATTCTTTTTTTTTTAAATAATGTATCTATATTTATCTCTATGGATTTACAAAACCTGAAGAAAATCCGCAGGAAAATCTGCATCAAAACCACATTAAAACCTCACAGAATTTTACACAAGCAAGTCCGCAACACACATTGTAATACTTTTACCATGTATGCCAATGTCAGGAACTTTTACAGCATACACACATAACTTAACATTGCTAAACGCGAAGGAAACCGGCCTTTTGTAGTACAGAGACGTCTCAGGGCTGCTACCGAAGCATTAGAGTATTACTCTATTAACAAATGCATAGTTGTACCATGATTTTTTTTGTCTAATGGTAGACATTGCTTGAAGAGAAAACTTTAAAATCATCAAATCAGACTCCATGCTCAGAAAGTTGTCCTTGCCTGCTCAATAGTGATCTTGAACACTTGTGGACACAGACACGCAGACAGAAGAGGCTCCTGTGCAAGAACAGTATATGGACCTTTTGTGGTCCAATAGCTTATCATAGTGCACAATTATACATCTTTTGGAGGTGGGAAAAGCCCCTTTACCTCTTCGGCCCCTGTGCGGTTGCTTAGGTGCACAAATGATATGTCATGTCTCTGATTTTGAGACCCTTCCCCTCCTACTTTCTTTTTGAATATCTCAGTTTTAGGGTTCGCTCATGCTCCCATGATTCTCTCATGCAAGAGAATTGGATGCTATAAGCAAATGACCTTCAGCTCTAACTCTGCATGAGCCAAGTGTCATTTTACTGTGATCAGTTTCTATTGCGTGCAAGAATCGGATCACAATTGCATAAAAAATGTAGAACTTAATTTCTCCATCTTCTCCATTGTGTGAGCCGGTATACATCGGACTGCACTCGTTTCACATTTCAGTGCAATCTGATGTTTTGCACGCACCAATAGACTTGTATGGGTGCGCGCCGTCCTATATACGCTGCTAATCGCAGCATGCAGCAATTTTTTCTCAAACCAACTCGGCGAAAAAAACAACTCTATTCACCACTGTTCCTTAGTATAACATTGGAGCGAGTGCTATCAAATCAAACATCCGGTAGCACTAGTCCAAGTTATACGCTGGCTACCCGCCAGTCTTAGCAAGCCCTTAAACTTTCTGTTTGTTTTTACCAGATATCTTACATAAGCCAACCATGAATCTGTCTAAAATAAAACTATATTATATAGCGCTGTCTTTTACAGGTAAATCACATTACTCAGATTCAATCATTGTTGAATTTACGAACATTGGGAGCAAAGCATCAAGTTATCTATTTGGAATTTCCAGTATTGAACCTTTTACTGATAATATGGCTGTGAAAGGTCTCATCCAGAATTAATTTGTTGAATGCTAATTTATTAAATCTTTGTCCAAAATTGAGATTGGTTTATTATCTAACTCCCTCATCTACTTTTTTTTTATTTTATGCTGCCATAAAATGTTTCCAAAAACCTCAGCATCGAAGCCTAATGCCTGCTTTGTGGTTATTTAAATTGAACATAATGCTTTACAGCAGGTTTAATATTTTTATAACTCAAAAGTTGTTAACAGCCAGCTGGTTTGTGTCTGCTTTTTATGGTTATTCTTGTCATATGCAGCCTCCACAATTTTTAATTATATTTTATAGTGTATGTTTTTCCTCCTCTGGATTCCCACAGCCACTCTTTGCTTCATAAGATATTTTCCACTGGGAAAATAACAAACATGGTTTAGGGACTCTATCATTTGATTTTTTTTCTGTATAATTACTTCTACAGTGAGTGGGAGAATTTAGAAACTTGTTAAAAAAATAGATAAAATAAAGACTACGCTAAGTAAAACAAATGAGCTTTCAAGGCAAACTTGATTTGGTTTGGACATAGGAAATAATGACTGTATTGAGGGCTTAAGTATACATTATTTAAAGGGACACTGTCACCTGAATTTGGAGGGAACAATCTTCAGCCATGGAGGCGGGGGTTTTGGGTGTTTGATTCACCCTTTCCTTACCCGCTGGCTGCATACTGGCTACAATATTGGATTGAAGTTCATTCTCTGTCCTCCATAGTACACGCCTGCGCAAGGCAAGATTACCTTGTGCAGGCATGTACTACGGAGGACAGAGAATGAACTTCAATCCAATATTGCAGCCAGCATGCAGCCAGCGGATAAGGAAAGGGTGAATCAAAAAACCCAAAACCCCGCCTCCATGGCTGAAGATTGTTCCCTCCAAATTCAGGTGACAGTGTCCCTTTAAATATTCAGATAAAAGTTGTAAGAATTTTTATGATATTTTGTGCATTACATATTTGTATTTTCATTACCAGTCGTGCAATCCATAGTTTAAACACAAAGTAGAGAATATAGCACAAAATAGCAAATTAGAGAAAAGGAAAAACAAAGCAGAGGTAGATGCCAACCAGCTTTAACACAAAGATAACACCTATCAAGTTGAAGACTATACAGTATATGATAGCAAGTGAACAATCAGTTCTTTAAGATGATACATATACATAGTTAGATAGTTATTAAGGTTGAAGGAAGACTATAAGTCCATCTAGTTCAACCCATAGCCTAACCTAACATGCCCTAACATGTTGATCCAAAGGAAGGCAAAAAAAAAACCCATGTGGCAAGAGTAAGCTCCACATTGGGGAAAAAAATTCCTTCCCGACTCCACATACGGCAATCAGACTAGTTCCCTGGATCAACACCCTATCAAGGAATCTAGTGTTTATACCCTGTAACATTATACTTTTCCAGAAATATATCCAGTCCCCTCTTAAATTTAAGTAATGAGTCACTCATTACAACATCATACGGCAGAGAGTTCCATAGTCTCACTGCTCTTACAGTAAAGAATCCGCGTCTGTTATTATGCTTAAACCTTTTTTCCTCCAAACGCAGAGGATGCCCCCTTGTCCCGGTTTCACGTCTATGATTAAAAAGATCATCAGAAAGGTCTTTGTACTGTCCCCTCATATATTTATACATTAACATAAGATCACCCCTTAGTCTTCGTTTTTCCAAACTAAATAGCCCCAAGTGTAATAACCTATCTTGGTATTGCAGACCCCCCAGTCCTCTAATAACCTTGGTCGCTCTTCTCTGCACCCGCTCTAGTTCAGCTATGTCTTTCTTATACACCGGAGACCAGAACTGTTCACAGTATTCTAAGTGTGGTCGAACTAGTGACTTCTTTAGAGGTAAAATTATGTTCTCCTCATGTGCATCTATGCCTCTTTTAATGCATCCCATTATTTTATTTGCCATTGTAGCAGCTGCCTGACACTGGCCACTGAATATGAGTTTGTCATCCACCCATACACCCAGGTCTTTTTCATTGACGGTTTTGCCCAAAGTTTTAGAATTAAGCACATAATTATACATCTTATTACTTCTACCCAAGTGCATGACCTTACATTTATCCCCATTAAAGCTCATTTGCCATTTATCAGCCCAAGCTTCTAGTTAACATAAATCATCCTGTAATATAAAATTGTCCTCCTCTGTATTGATTACCCTGCAGAGTTTAGTGTCATCTGCAAATATTGAAATTCTACTCTGAATGCCCCCTACAAGGTTATTAATAAATATGTTAAAAAGAAGAGGGCCCAATACTGACCCCTGTGGTACCCCACTGCTAACCGCTACCCAGTCCGAGTATGCTCCATTAATAAACACCCTTTGTTTCCTATCCCTGAGCCAGCTCTCAACCCACTTGCACATATTATCCCCTATCCCCATTATTCTCATTTTATGTATCAACCTTTTGTGTGGCACCGTATCAAAAGCTTTTGAAAAGTCCATAAACACTACATCCACTTGTTTCCCTTGGTCCAATCCGGAACTTACCTCTTCATAAAAACTGATCAAATTAGTCTGACATGAACCGTCCCTAGTAAACCCGTGTTGATACTGGGTCATGAGTAGTGTTGAGCGATACCGTCCGATACTTGAAAGTATCGGTATCGGATAGTATCGGCCGATATCCGAAAAATATCGGATATCGCCGATACCGATATCCGATACCAATACAAGTCAATGGGACATCAAGTATCGGAAGGTATTCTCATGGTTCCCAGGGTCTGAAGGAGAGGAAACTCTCCTTCAGGCCCTGGGATCCATAGGGATGTGTAAAATAAAGAATTAAAATAAAAAATATTGATATATTTACCTCTCCGGCGGCCCCTGAACTCAGCGCGGGTAACCGGCAGGCTTCGTTGTTCAAAATCAGCGCTTTTAGGACCTGAGAATCACGTCCCGGCTTCTGATTGGTCGCGGGCCGCCCATGTGACCACGCGACCAATCACAAGCCGCTACGTCTTTGAAAGCCATTAACGCGCTCATTTTTAAAAATGAGCGCGTTAATAGCTTGCGGTGACGTCGCGGCTTGTGATTGGTCGCGTGGCCGCGACCAATCACAAGCCGCTACGTCTTTGAAAGCCATTAACGCGCTCATTTTTAAAAATGAGCGCGTTAATAGTTTGCGGTGACGTCGCGGCTTGTGATTGGTCGCGTGGCCGCGACCAATCACAAGCCGCTACGTCTTTGAAAGCCATTAACGCGCTCATTTTTAAAAATGAGCGCGTTAATAGCTTGCGGTGACGTCGCGGCTTGTGATTGGTCGCGTGGCGGTCACATGGGCGGCCCGCGACCAATCAGAAGCCGGGACGTGATTCTCAGATCCTAAAAGCGCTGATTTTGAACAATGAAGCCTGCCGGTTACCCGCGCTGAGTCCAGGGGCCGCCGGAGAGGTAAATATATCAATATTTTTTATTTTAATTCTTTATTTTACACATCTCTATGTATCCGATACCGATACCCGATACCACAAAAGTATCGGATCTCGGTATCGGAATTACGATACCGCAAGTATCGGCCGATACCCGATACTTGCGGTATCGGAATGCTCAACACTAGTCATGAGGTTATTCCTCTTCAGATACTCCAGTATAGCATCCCTTAGAATGCCCTCCAGGATTTTACCCATAGTAGAGGTTAAGCTTACTGGCCTATAATTTCCGAGTTCAGTTTTTGTCCCCTTTTTGAATATTGGCACCACATTTGCTATACGCCAGCTCTGTGGTACAGACCCTGTTATTATGGAGTCTTTAAAGATTAAAAATAATGGTCTATCAATGACTATACTTAATTCCTGCAGTACTCGAGGGTGTATCCCATCCGGGCCCGGAGATTTGTCAATTTTAGTGATTTTTAGACGCCGCCACATTTCCTGCTGGGTTAAGCAGGTGACATTTAATTGGGAATTTTTATCACTAGTCATTTTGTCTGCCATGGGATTTTCTTGTGTAAATACTGATGAAAAAAAGTCATTTAGCATATTGGCTTTTTCATCATCCTCATCCACCATTTCACCCAGACTATTTTTAAGGGGGCCAACACTATCATTTTTTAGTTTCTTACTATTTATATAGTTAAAGAATATTTTAGGATTATTTTTACTCTCTCTGGCAATGAGTCTCTCTGTCTCAATCTTTGCTGCCTTGATTTGCTTTTAACAGAATTTATTTAATTTTCTGTATTTATTTAATGCCTCATCACTACCTACTTCCTTTAATTCTCTAAATGCTTTCTTTTTGTCACTTATTGCGCCCCTTACAGCTCTATTTAGCCATATTGGTTTCCTCCTATTTCTAGTATGTTTATTCCCATACGGTATATACTGTGCACAGGTCCTATCCAGGATGCTAATAAATGTCTCCCATTTTCTTTGTGTATTTTTGTGTCTCAGGATATCGTCCCATTTAATTGCACCAAGATCCTCTCTCATCCGTTGGAAATTTGCCCTCCTGAAGTTTAGTGTCCTTGTAACCCCTCTATTACACATCTTTTTAAAGGATACATGAAAACTTATTATTTTGTGATCGCTATTACCCAAGTGACCCCCAACCCTTATATTTGATATGCGGTCTGGCCTGTTGGTTAATATTAGGTCTAGCAGTGCCCCCCTTCTTGCTAGGTCCTGAACCAGTTGTGAAAGGTAATTGTCTTTCATAGTTGTCAAAAACCGATTACCTTTGCTGGAACTGCAGGTTTCTGTTCCCCAATCTATTTCAGGGTAGTTGAAGTCCCCCATAATAATGACTTCTCCTTGAGTCGCAGCTTCATCTATTTGCTTTACGAGGATATTCTCCATTGCTTCCATTATTTTTGGAGATTTATAACAAACCCCTATCAGTAATTTATTATTTTTTCAGTGGAAATCATACAATTATACAGTGAAATCATGAAAAAATGGCAAGTGTAAAGATCTGAACATCTTTCACAAGGACCAAATTGTTATGACTAGGCTACTGATTTAGAGCTTCACTAAAATGGCAGGTTTTGTGTGGTATTCCTAGTGTACAGTGGTCAGTGCCACCCAAAAGTGGTCCAAGGAAGGAAAACTGCAAACGCTGTCATGGTTGCAGAACTGCCAGCCTGTCTCATTTGCAAAAATTGCTTAAAATAAAAGTTAGTGCGGGCTATGATAGAAAGGTGTAAGAATGCACAGTGCATGACCAATTGCTCTGTTTGGGATTGAATTTCCATAAAACAGTCAGTTAATCAGTGCCTATAAAAGCATTATAACAAAACCATGAAGCAGCAAAAGTAGATGGTCTCGTCTAGTTGATCTAATTTTCATTAACATCATGAAGATAGCCTCTTATATGTTCATCTATTGAGGGCATTTTGTACTTTGGCCGGTCAGTAAAGGTTTACTGATTGGAGGTCGTATCGTGCAGCTGGTCGA
Organism: Ranitomeya imitator; assembly: GCF_032444005.1. Lineage (NCBI taxonomy): Eukaryota > Metazoa > Chordata > Amphibia > Anura > Dendrobatidae > Ranitomeya > Ranitomeya imitator. The sequence continues at coordinate 617,447,049 of NC_091284.1, forward strand.
TCCATGTAAACAGACAGAGATCTTAGAGAGTCCATCCCTCCATGAAACAAAACTGTTTAGGAGATTTTAGGGGAACCTACATAATGGTAGGCAGCTGGTTTTAATGGCTGATAGGTTTAGATTTTTTTGTCTTTTATGTAGAGCTATCCATTATTGCATAGATCACAGTAACAAGAACTGCTCAGTGTGTTAGACATTGTCACCAGAGGGACCATTTCTTTATAATAAATTGTTTATAGTACCAGTAAGTTTTTGACTCATTCTTAGTAGAGAACCAGTTTTGAATAAAAAGAGCTGACAGAGGATCAAAACCTAGTTAGTTAAAGGACATGAACCTTTATGATTTTTATATATTTTTTCTGAATTCTTTAAAGGGAAACTGCCACCCCCAAAATCGAAGATGAGCTAAGCCCACCGGCATCAGGGGCTTATCTACAGCATTCTGTAATGCTGTAGATAAGCCCCCGATGTAACCTGAAAGATGAGAAAAAGAGGTTAGATTATACTCACCTGGGGAGTCGTGGTCTGGTCCGGGGTCTCCCATCTTTATACGATGACATCCTCTTCTTGTCTTCACGCTGCGACTCCGGCGCAGGCGTACTTTGTCTGCCCTGTTGAGGGCAGAGCAAATTCCTGCAGTGTGCAGGTGTCGGGCCTCTCTGACCTTTCCCGGCACCTGTGCACTGCAGTACTTTGCTCTGCTCTCAACAGGGTAGACAAAATTCGCCTGCGCTGGAGCGTGAAGACAGGAAGAGTACATCATCGTAAGAAGATGGGAGGCGCAGGACCGGACCGCGGCACCCATCGGACCGCACCGCAGCGGGAACGCCCCTGGGTGAGTATAATCTAACCTCTTTTTCTCATCTTTCAGGATACATCAGGGGCTTATGTACAGCATTACAGAATGCTGTAGATAAGCCCCTGATGACGGTGGGCGACAGGTTTGGGGGTGACAGGTTCCCTTTAAATATATTTTTCTGCAAAGCGGGAACAGCTACTTTATGTACTGTACTGCACCTCTCTTTATCTGTGGTGCGAAATCATTGATTTCTATCTCCTCCAGTTAGATTTCTTGCAGCACAGTACTAGGCTCTAATTAAATAATCCTATAATTAAATCCTAAGATTTTTAATAGACATTTATTTTATTATATAGCAGAGCATTGGCTTTTTCCATCTCCAGAACTACCAAGCATGTGATTGAAGCTTTGCTATAAAAACATTGTTTTGCTCTGCTCGGCTAGTTGCTATGTATAGCTTCAAATTTGTGACAGATGATGTTCTTAAAATATTTCCTGGAAGTGGCAAATTGTTTTTTTACTGGCTACACATGCATGTTATAGGGAGAGTTGTGTAAAGCATTGGACCTGACATTGGTCCATTCAAAGTCAAGTGAAATTGACAGAAGTGTTTGAATATGATCACTAACCAAGACCACCAGGGATTATGAGGGCCATATCTTTGAACATGCAGTGTGCGTTTAAGGGATTTTAACTAGCTGTTTACCTAGACTCGATGACCTTTCAGAATAATAATTTGCATTAGGATTTCAAGCAATTGGAGATATTATAGAAGTATCCTCTTTGCTATCACTTTAGAAAAAGTATATGTAGGGAAATGCAAAGGTTTGGTATTTTCCACCATGATACCTCCAGAAATTTTTTTTCAATGCAGAAAACAACATTTCCTGCATACTCCTTCCCATTTTAGAAGGCTCATTGCTTCAGAACCTATTTGTGACCATTTTTACAGATTTATTTGTGTGACATTTATTTTAAATGTTATGTGACACAGTCACAATGAAGTAGAAACTCTCTGGTCTGCAACAGAATGGGTTAGAATATCTGCTAATCCCAAATCTTAGAAACGTAGCCAAGGACAAGGTCTAAAAGGAAAATATTCATAGATAGAGGCGTTAGATAGAGAGACAGACAGATAGATAGATAGATAGATAGATAGAATGAGATAGATAGATAGATAGATAGAATGAGATACATAGATAGCTAGAATACATAGATATATAGTTATTAGATAGATAGATATGAGATAGATAGAGATAGATGATAGATAGGTATTAGGTAGACAGATATTAGATACACAGACAGATATGAGAGAGAAAGAGAGAGAGATAGATAGATAGATAGAGATAGATAGATAAATAGAGATAGATAGATAGATAGATAGAGATTTTTCTTTGAAACCCACTTTATTTTACAATGACTTAATACTGTGCTCAGTGATCATGCTAAGCACTTTCGGCAACAATCTCATATTTAATCATTTAGAATGTAAATTATTTTTCAGTACTTGTTTATATTTAGAATGCTTGATTGCATCACATACTCAGGTTCACAAATTGTTTTGTATGTTAGTTCCCAGAAAACTCAATATGTCTATTATGTTGTTAATACAATGAATAGAAAAGTGCAACTGGATAAGATCAAATTGTTTCCATTCCCAGCAATGTCATTTTAGGATTTGGCATCATTTTTGGATGAAGATGGCTTAGCATAAATAACAAATAATATTGTACAAATTGCAAACTGATGGATAACATCAAAATAATCTGAAGTATATTTGGTTTTTTTTTAAAGTTATGACATCCAGTCTCATGTTTTGATGGTCTTTTGTTTGACCTTTAGGATTTTCCATCTTTCCCACAGTGACTAGAGTGCTTTGTAAAGGGTTATTGCCATCTTGGCCTTTAAAAGGCCTAGGTGGAAATAACTTCTTCTAGTTTCTAGCCACTAGGATCGAAGCTACAAAATCAGCCCCCAGCTTCTCTGCCTTCATTGCGTAATTCTGATAGAAATGAATGGGAGCAAAGGAAACAGCATAGGAGAGCAATCTATGCTGATGGCGTGTCTCCTGAGTTCTGGAAACAACGTAACTTGCTGTGCTGTACTGTTTCCTTTTCTCTCATTTATTTCTATGAGAGTTAAGCAGTGTAGTGTGCTGGGCTGTTTTCGTAGCCCTACCACTAGTGGTTTGGACCTAGAATCAGTTATTTATACATCAGCCATGAAAGGCTGGGATGAAACAGTAGACTATGTTTTAAGAGGCACAGGTTTTATCATGAATTAAAGCTGACTATTTAGTTGTGGAAATGCTAAACTCCACAGTGAAATCTGCATCATGATTTGGCTTGCTACTATTATGAATTGACCGGCTGCTATCATAAATTGACCTGGCTTTAAATATACAACTCATATCAATTTCAAGTCATGTCAAATCTCTACCACTTGTATGTAAATCTCGTAGATGCGATATTGTGAAATCTTATCCACAATGCTACTAATGTAAAGCTCTGTGGATATTTCATCTGTTCTTTAAATCTGTGGCACATGTGCCCGTATGAACATCACTGGTTGATAATAATAATAATCTTTATTTTTATATAGCGCTAACATATTCCGCAGCGCTTTACATTTTGCACACATTATCATCACTGTCCCCGATGGGGCTCACAATCTAAATTCCCTATCAGTATGTCTTTGGAATGTGGGAGGAAACCGGAATGCCCGGAGGAAACCCACGCAAACACGGAGAGAACATACAAACTCTTTGCAGATGTTGTCCTTGGTGGGGTTTGAACCCAGGACTCCAGCGCTGCAAGGCTGCTGTGCTAACCACTGCGCCACCGTGCCGCCCCGTTGATACTATCGATAAGCAAATTCCTTCCAGGTGAATGGAATTCGTCTTGAATTTTCCCCAAAGAATACAGATTCTCCCAAATTTGCTTTGTACAAACCCTGCAAGACGAGAGCTGGCTAGCTCTTAGTTTACAGATTTGTAGAGAGACAAGAGGAAACGGGTAAAAAATTAGTAATTCAGCTCTCACTCCTCATCTATCCCTCATCACAGCAGTCTGTATGGTCCTCTGCAGCGCTCTCTCTGGCCTCTTACATGTCTGTGACGTGTGAGGAGCTCTTATTCCATCTTGGCATCGGGCTTTTGGCGCTGGTAGGCATCTAATGTCACATCGTGTGTTGTAATGTCACAGACCTATTTTATGCCGGAGGAAGTGGTGATTGTGCGCTGTGGATAAGTACAGAAGAGGTAAAAGAGAGATGCGTGGAGGACTAAGAACTGCAGAGGTGGACAATGACAGTGAGGTGAGAAGTTTATTTTAATCTTTTTCACCCTACCTTTACTATATCCTGTGGTCTGGAAAGACCTCAAAGCATAATAGGGCACATTTGCTTGGGATAAAATAGATAAGTTTGTTTTTCTCTGAAATGCTCCAGTGCATTGGACCGGGGATCATAGATAGAAAAGATTTTAGTCCAGGGCCACCTCACACAAATCGAGTTTATTGGATTGGGGCAGGGAAAAGACGGCCAGGGGCAGTGTTGTGCTAGTCTCATCAATTCGTTTGGTACCTGACAATCACTTCAAACTATGAAAAACATACCTGGCAAACAATTCTGCAGCCAGGCTCTGATTTAGGCTGCTCTTGGTTTGGGCAGCATAAATTGACTGACAAGTTCTTTACTGTAAGAGCGGTGAGACTATGGAACTCTTTGCCACCTTGCGTCACAATGGTTGATTCACTACTAAAATTCAAGAAGTGCCTGGATGCCTTTCTTACAAAATATTTAATTACAGGTTATGGGCACTAGATTCTGTATTGGAGCGTTGATCCAGGAACTAGTCTGATTACCGTATGTGGAGTCAGGAAGAAATTCTTCCCCTATTATGGAGCTATTATTGTCTGTGACATGGATTTTTTGCCTTCCTCTGGATCAACATGTTAGGTTATAGGTTGCACTCAATGGACTTAAGTCTACCTTCAACTGTAAAAACAATGAAACTTTGAAAGTGGCTCTATAAGTGATTAGTAAGCCAACCTTTCATTGATTTGCAGCTTGCTTTGGGATATATGTCTTTGGCAGACATATTGTTTTGGACTAAAAGCCTCTCATTGCACCTAGTAGGCTTTCAGAATTCTCGTAAACTGCACACTGCTTTATTGTCGGAGGCTCATTGAAACATTTACGTGAAAATGTCTTTGCGTTTTCTGTAACACAAACACTTATTTCACCACCAGGTAGCTGATTTCAATAAGTTTAAGAACACGACTGTGATAACACAGCATAACATCATTGTCAATCTGTTTTAGTCTGGACTATTGCAAATATATTATTTTACTGTGTTTTTCTAGACAAAGCTTTTCATTCAGAGAGAATCAATTACATATCTCATTTATCTTTTTTTTTCCCCCTAAACTGTGGAGGTGGAGATAAAAGGAATGAGAGCCTTAAAACTCACACATGGCTGTAATTTAAGATTTTTTTTTTTTTTTACTTCATTGTCCGGAACAGTTGAAAGAAACCTTCAATGAAAGTTTATTAACTAGGCCAATGCCCTAGGCTATAAAGGATCATTTATTACTGGTTTTCTTGCCTTTTCCCCTTGTAGTTTTTTACTAAAGCCAGTGTAAAATAATACTTCACAAAATTAAACCTTTGCCCTTTTGCATTATTAAGTCTGCTTTGATTAGATAAAGTAACAATTTATGATCCTTCACGAGGTTACACATTAAATGAATAATGTAATAGATGGAGTGTTGTCTGAGAATTCACTGATGTTGTATGTAGTAAAAATCATTCACTCCAATATATATATATATATATATATATATATATACCAAAGTTTGTGGCATATTTGGAAACATTCGGTCTAGCTACTGTATTTTTACGAGGGATTCTCATTCATCGGAATAAGGTTTACCTATAAGAACTTCCATCTCCTGCCCATTTCCTCATTACCAATGTCAGAAAAGCAGTATTCCTGAGTAATAATAGCATGTATATAACTGAATACTAGTTGTTTTAATCAATATAGCTGCTATGTATTGGATTATATATTAAACAGTATGCCTTAGTCATATATATCCAATCATGGAAATACTTTACTGAGCTATTGAACTGTAAACTGTGGATATTATAATTCTAATCACTTCTGCTAACTGTGTGGCATGAACACTTTTCTACTGGGCATTCTCTAATTATATAGAGTAAGTATAGAGAATTGTACTATACAGGAGTGAAAAGTAATTAAATGAAGATGAACCTATGCTAATATATATAACATGGAGTTGCATAAACAGTAATCCCCTTATGACTACTTATTATTAGAGTTCTTTACTTTACAAGGGAGCGTCCTACAGTAATAAGCTTGCAGTTTCTGAAGGAATTTTCTTGCATTGCAAATCTTCTCAGTGTTTTTGGCAGCCTGCGTGCTGTCTAAAGGGCAGTAGATTTCAAGGAAATCTGTCAGTTAGATCAACCCTCCCAAACAGTAGTGTACCTACAAAGTTATGGGCCCTGGTGCAAACTTTCAAATGGGGCCCCCCTCCCACCATGCCAAAATATTTTCCACCCAAATTCTCATTTTCCCTATTCATTTCACACACTATAGCTTTATTGCAAAGTTGTATAGTGTTACCTCAGTGGCGTAACTATCCGGTGCCCCATCCTGGTGTATATTTGTCCCCCGTACTGCCATTGTTATGTAATTTCTAAAAGAAAATAAACCATTATACTCATCAGGGGCTTACATAGAAGTCATGGGGATCCATATAAGAAGTTTAATGCACCCTCAAAGTCCTCCTTATAATATAATGCACCCCTCTAGTCCTCTATGTAATATACTGCACAGTTCATAGTCATCCATATAGTATAATACACTCCCCATAGTCCTCCATATAGTATTATACACTCCTCAGTCCTCCTTATAGTATAATACACTCCTCATAGTGCTCCATATAGTAGAATACACTGCTCAATCCTTCATATAGTGTAATACACTCCTCAGTCCTCCATATAGTATAATACACTCCTCAGTCCTCCATATAGTATAATACACTGCTCATAGTGCCCCATATAGTATAATGCACCCCTCATAGTCCTCCATATAGTATAATACACTCCTCAGTCCTCCATATAGTATTATACTCTCCTCATAGTCCTCCATATATTAAAATACACTGTTCAGCATTCCATCATTCCTCATAGTGCTCCATATAGTATAATGCAACAGCATCATCATCCATGTCGTACAATTCACTTCTCAGAGTATAATGCACCCCATAGTTCTTCATATAGTATAATGCATTCCTCATAGTCCTCGATACAGCATAATGCAGCCCACAATGCAGCCACCCCACAGAGTATAATGCAGCCACCCCAAAGAGTATAATGCAGCCACCCCACAAAAGTATAATGCAGCCCTGCCATACAATATAATGTAACCCCCATAGAATATAATGCAGCCCCCCTCATAGTAGAATGCAGCCCCTCCATACAGGGGCAGTGAGAAAGACACGGGCAAATGGTGACTAGGGGGCAGGGGAGAAGAACACAAGGGGGATAGGGGACACAGGCACAATGGTGACTCAGTGGGCAAGGGAGCAAGGAAGACAGGCACAAGGGGACACATGGGGCTAGGAGGTAAGGGAGAACGGCACAAGGGGACTAGTGGACAAGGGGACTGACACAAAGTGAAACACAGGGACTAGGGGGAAAGGGAGACAGGCACAAGAGAACACAAGGGGACTCCGAGGGCAGAGTAGATAGGGATGCACGAGGAGATGGGGAGAATTGGGAGCAGGGAAGAAGGGGGCACACAAGGACAGGGTAGATGGGGACCACACGATGAGAAAGGGGACAGGGAAGACTTGAGAGCAGGGAAGACGTGTTACATGAGGACAAGGGGCAGGGAATGCATGGGGGGGTGGGAGGACTCAGGGCATGGGAGATAGGGAGCATTGGCGGAACAGGGGAAAAGTGACAAGGTGCGTACGGGGCCTGGAGGAGCACAATGATCTGAACCTGGAGACCTATGAGGACATTGGGCATGGGAGAGCAGGGAGAAAACGGGGCTGGTGTTACAGGGGGCCAGGGATGCTGGGGGCTGAGGACGGTGACACATGAGCAGGAGACACACCTCACTGCCACTGGTCCTGTACACCTCCATGTTCATCCCCGGATCCTCCACATGGCTGAGCCGCTGCAGCATCCCCATCCTGAGTGGATCGGTCCACGCACCCCCCGCCAGCTCCGGAGGCACCTGTTCCTGGTCCCAGCAGCTGCCACAGGCTCTGCCAATATGGGAGCCACCATCACCTGTGCAGATGCTGCACTGCCTGGGCCCGCACACAGCGGGTGCATGATGAAGTGATGTCATCGCGTACCCTCTGTGTCAAAGGTAGAGGGGAATGATGGGAGAGGGAGCATCAGCTGACGCTCTCTCCTCCATCATTGCTTTGAACTGTATCAGCGGCATAGACGCCAGTATAGTTCAATGCGGCAGCGGGCGGAGTTGGGTACCTCTGACCTGCCGGGCCCCTGGCTTGAGATATCACACACACGCGCACACGCATGCTCACACAACAGATACCAGCTCATACATCTCACACTCTTCTTTCTGGTACTGGGGAGGCTGATATAAACATGCATCTCCTCAGCTTCTCCTGCTTACAGCAGCTCTGTCCTGCACCTCCCCCGCTCTCGCCTTCTGTCCCTCGGCTGCAGAGCAGGAGAAGCTGTCTCACTGGCATATCCTGCACTGCCACATGGTGTCGGGTGTCTCTGATCTGCCGGGCCCCTGACCCGCCAGGCCCAGTCGCAGCGGTGACTGCTGCGACCATGGTGGTTACGCCCCTGCTCCCAAGCAATCTATATGGGCATGTAGGTCATAGAAAATGGAATGAAATGATACCTTGCTGTATGTGATCCAATGTTTTAATCCAGTGAAAGCCATATTTTTCTCAATCAGCAAAAGAGCTGTTAAGATCTCTTGGCCGGTCGCACATCTCAAAGAGAATCTGCCTCCAAAGCTTATTTTATATGAAAGGACTACCAGTGTGAGACATGTAGATCAGGAGAGAAAACTGTCAGTCATTACATTTGGCACACTGGTAATGCCCCCTTTCATTTACAATAAGCTTTGAGGCAGATTCTCAGGAAGGTCAATGACGGGCCCCTAGCTCTTCACAGCTCATTTGCATATTAAGAAAATTGTGTCTTTCTCTGGAATAAGACATTTGATTGCAAATATCATTTTATTCAGTTTTCTATTATCTACATGACCAGGTAGATGGCTTAGGAGCATTGATGGCTTAGGAGTGTTGAGCCTACTGACAGATTCCTTTTAAACACCCAATGTATAATGGAATCGCAGTAAACGTACTGTGCTGCCCCTGCTCATAAAGGCATTTGATCTTGGTAATCTATATATAGATATTTCAGAGCTAATTTTCTAATTTTGCATATGCTAGTCACAATGAACTGGATTTTAAAGTTTGTTGGATTTTGTGTAACTATGGAAAATCTACATTGTGATATCAGGATGACTCTTCAACTTCTGTGTTAGGAAATTACTATTTGTACCATGTTCACATAATTTGTCAGGGTCAGGGTCAAGATGGCGTTGACAAGTTCTAAAACAATAATGGGCTCCAAAAGAGTCCAAAAGAGGACAAATAATGGGCTCCAAGAGTCCAGAAGAGGACAAATAATGGACTCCAAGAGTCCAGAAGAAGACAAATAATGGGCTCCAAGAGTCCAGAAGAGGACAAATAATGGACTCCAAGAGTCCAGAAGAAGACAAATAATGTGCTCCAAGAGTCCAGAAGAGGGCAAATAATGGACTTCAAGAGTCCAGAAGAAGACAGCACCATTTGGAGCTGACTTAGCAGCCAATCACTCGCCACTAGGGTCTATGGGTTTATTCACAAATAGCCATTGGACCTTAATGCTGGTGGGCCTTGTGTGCAATAATCACAGTAAAGATTACAATGTAATTAAAGTAGATGTGCAAATGTTCACTATAGATGGAGGGAAGACCTGAGAATCATTTAGCCAATGTTCTCAAGTTTTCCCATCTCCCTATTATAAAAAATCCGACATTATATTACAGTGCATATACCAAAGTGAATTTAAGGCAAACATAATCCTTTTGTTTTGTTGCTGACTGGCCCATCTGAGTATCCATCCATATATGATGTTCCCACGTATTACTTTCCTAGCTGCATCTGATGCAGGCAGCAGTATAATCTTGGCACTTTTTGCATGTACGTGAAGTATGTGCTTTCTACAGAAAATATTAAAATGATTTATTGGCATTTTTGCTTATCAGTAATTAAAATGTCAGGATTTCATTTGCTTTGATGGTCTGTCTTCTTTAATTTTCATCTGGATCCAATCTGTTCTTTATGTCATCTCTGATTTTTTAAATCAACATTTCAGATGTACAGATTACATATGTAGTAGAGATGAGTGTGTAGTATATACCCAAGATTACGTTGTTGTATTTTGTTATATTGCCAAGTGTGATTTTACACAGGACTGCTGGTTGGACAATTGCATTACAATGCACTAATGTATTCCCATTCTGAAGTATTAAATGTCAAATTCAACTCTGCTATTTCTACATATACTTGGTATTAAAATACTTCAGCATGTTAAGGGCTGTCACCATTTTCTAGGTAATGTAAACTTTTTGCAGGATTAAAACTGCCCAGTCCGCGAATGTGACTGGATGTTTTTTTTTATATGGTCGTCTGAACCCAGCCTTAGGACTCGCTCAAATGACCGTATAACACAGATGAGCAATATTCAATGTTTAATCAGTTAGCACTAAGCCCAATATTATACTATGGGGCAGTGCAGATCTGCGATTCTTTTCTCATGTTGATTCGGCATGAGAAAACACTCACAGCATGTTGCGATAAAGTAATATACAAGTCTATAAGTGCATGTGATGTCATCCGAGTGCAGTCCGATTACCACGGACCCAGCCACAATGGAGAAATTAAGTTCTCCATCTTTTCGGCACCTGCGATACGACTCTCAGTAAGGTGACAAGCCCTGACGGAGTTTGATCTGAGTGACATTGGCATGACTGGTCTGAATCGTGAGGGAAAGAGAATCGATGACCGAGTGACCCTAGCCGCCGATGAAGTCTGCTTAGATCTTCATATATCGATCACTAACAAAAAAGGAAATATACATTCATGCACTGACACCGCTGCTGCCTCATCACCAACGAAGCTACCGCCTCACCAACACCGGAGCTACCGCCTCACCAACACCGGAGCTCCTGCAACCCTCAACCTACTGTCTCCTTCCCCATAATCCTGTAGAATGTAAGCCCGCAAGGGCAGGGTCCTCGCCCCTCTGTATCAGTCCGTCATTGTTAGTTTGTTTACTGTATGTGATATTTGTAACTTGTATGTAACCCCTTCTCATGTACAGCACCATGGAATCAATGGTGCTATATAAATAAATAATAATAATAATAATATACTAATTTTTATTGTAATTACACCCAGAAAGTGGTATTGTTCCCCAAATAATGGTGTTGTTATCGGACATTTCAATCCCCGACAAACCAACAACCGGATGATGGCGGCTTATATAATTACCTAAAATATAGGTTTAGGTTCAATAATGAATTTACATTTTAATTTTTCTTTTTATTCAAACACTGTACGATGGATCCTGCAGAGGTGAGAGGAAGGTAAATCCAGCTTCTAGTTGCTTGATGTCCAGGTTGGTCTTCAATTTGACTCATACAACTATATATCCTTAGGGATTAAAACAATTGAGCATTTATGCTAGAAACTAACAAGACTGCTGCAATAACGCCATGATGTATTGTGTATTTCAATATGGCTCTGTTAACACTCCGAATACAAACAAGGTTTTTTTACGACATGCCACTACATCTCAGCTGTGGAATCAGTTTTATGCCATCTGCCTATCAGATGGTTTGTAACCAAGACTGCGTATTATTGCCACATGCCACATGGCTGACTTTCCTTCTCTAATATGCAGTTTGCTAAATATTTTTTAGAAATATAGGTGAGTATATATTTTTAAAATGCAATATCTCACTGAATTGATGAGAAAATTGTCTCCCTGAATGTGACTATGTGATTGCAAAAAAGGATTTCTTTTAGCATATTGTTTATTAAAGGGTATGTCTGCTTTAGACAATATTTCCCATATTCATTATTCCAGTAGGTTAAAGTGACTGAAGTGCTAACATTATGGCTGTACCTCTTGCCATGTAATGTTAACTCAGTGTTGTGGCTCCATACAGCAAAATAGAATGGCAAAATTGTTTCTGAAAAAGAATACAAACTTACATTAATAATGGTTAAAGAAGCACTCCCATCAAAGTTTTTATCCTCTTAATATATTTCAGTTATCATATTATATAGGACTGTGTACTTGCTCATTTTGCCTTTCTACTCAGCTAATTTTTTTCCATTCGGTCTATGCCATCACGTGATTAAAAACTGAGTAGCTGATTTCTTCTAAGCTCTATGAAGAAACAGGAGGTCTATTTTCCCTGTATGAGTCTATAGTCACTTAAAAAGTCCCTGGCAGTGGGAGAAGCGGATCCGCTGGGTCAGGAGTTGAAAAGGGGAATGATAAATGCAGTGAAAACAGACTTCTCATAGATTGTAAGCTTGCGAGCACGACCCTCATTCCTCTTGGTATCTGTTGAGTTCTGTGATTCTTGTTATGCTGTAATGTCTTTTATTGCTTGTACAAGTCCCCTCTAAAATGTAAAGTGCTGCGGAATATGTTGGCGCTATAGAAATAAAATTATTATTACTATTACTTCCGGTTTCTACATAGAGCAGAAAAGAGTGAAGAATTACCTAGGTAGAAAGGCAAAATGAGCAATTGTAAATACGCAGTGCTATATATTATGATGATGTCAATATATTAAGAGGATAAAAACTTTGATGGGTGTGCTTCATTGACCCCTTCACGACCTTGGGACTTTCCATTTTTGCATTTTCATTTTTTTGCTCCCCTTCTTCCCAGAGCCATAACTTTTTTATTTTTCTATCAATATGGCCATGAGGGCTTATTTTTCGCTGGACAAGTTGTAATTTTGAACAACACCATTGATGTTACCACATGGTGTACTGGAATACGGAAAAGAAAATGCGGTTGAAATTGCAAAATAAGTGCAATTCCGCAATAGTTTTTTTTATTATTATTTACCATGTTCACTAAATGCTAAAACTGACATGCCAAGTGATTCTCCAGGTCAAACAAGTATAGGTTCTTTTTTATTTGCATGGTGGAGTAAAAATCCAAAGTATGCAAAAAGAAAAAAGGTGCCATTTTCTGAGACCTGCAGTGCCTCTATTTTTCAGGATCTGGGGCTGTTTGATGGCTTATTTCTGATGTTTTTATTGATACCATTTTGGGTTAGTTACAATGTTTTAATTGCCTGTTATTGCATTTTATTTTACACCAAAAAACGTAATTCTGGCAGATCAGCTCTCATGTGCCAGAAAAGATGCAAGCTCAGTGGCAAAGTATCAAATGGTTCAACATGACCTATGATGTACCAATAGGTCATAGGTCGTGAATGAGTTTTTCAAAATGCAAAGAGATTGTAAAAGCAAGCAATTTGCTATCTTAGTCTTATTAAATATTTTCTCCATTCACAAGAATGGAGAGATTTTTAATATCATTGCTTAATGATCGTTGTCTAGGTTACCGACCACTGCTGCATTCTAGAAATGTGTCAAAACATATGCGGTGCTTACAAACCATTTTCAACAGAGCACCGTAAGCGCTGATGTATAGCTGCCGGATTGCTGGAGAGCACTGTCTGGCTCATTTTAGTGTCCGTGCGCTCCTCTGATGCTGGAGCAGTATTGGAGCGCACACAGTTTAGGCCAGTCGTTCAACGATTCCAAACAAACATTGTTAAGGAAATCACTGTCTTCAGCAAACCGTGAGAAAGCAGAGCAGTAAACTCCAGAAGATGACAAGTGAGAACAAACCTTTAACTTATGTAACTTAATGGACATACTGTACTTATTATAATTAATGTAATATTGGCTATTGATTTAATGGTTTTGAATAACATTAGCATCATATTATTATACTCTTGTAAATGGTTTTTGCCTATCTTTATGATATCCTAGTCGTAGCTCATCACTATCAGATTTGTAGGAGTCCGATAAACAGACCCCAAGATTTGTTATTAATTGCAAGGAGCTGCACTGCAGATCTCGTCATCGTACCGCGAACAGTCATGCTTTACAAGCTCTGTTCATTGTTCGCAACCTGCACAGAGCTGAAAGTAGCTGATCAGAGGTTGTGCAAGATGTTTGAGCCACTCTGATCGGATTTTGATGGCCTGTCCGGAAAATAAAATATCCCCTTCAAATACTGTTTTTATACTCCCACTCTATTTAACTATCTTCTTTGACACATGTTGTAACTTTTCAATTTAATTATATAAAATGTGAGTTGTTAAAGCTACATTCATTGTGGTCCCCTTTTAGGGACATTTTTTTTTTAAATGCATTTTTTTAAATTTAAAATCATGTTTTGAGGGCTAAATGTATATTTTTTGCAATTAAGTTTCATTAAAATTATGGCACAGTTTGGCTTGTTACCTACCGTGGTGAGTTTGTGGTTATAAATCAGCTGAGGATCTCAAGAAAGATAATAGATTTACAAACTCCTTGTAAATCATAATTGTCTGACTGACGGAGTTAGCTCAGAAAAATATTTAGAATTGAGAGTCCTCAGTGGTTGATACCTTTTAATGGCTAACTTAATAGATGGCAACAAATTGCAGGCTTTCGAGACTACACAGGTGTCACAGGAGTTAGCTCACTAAGCTCATTCCATAGCGAGCAATAGACTGTACACCACATGTGCTATGGAAGGCAAACACTGCAAAATTTTGAATTAAACCAAATTGCAATAATGATCTTTTGCCCAAATATTATTTTTACTTGAATTCTTTCAAAATATTATTTTGTCAATTAGTTTCCAGAAAAAATTACACCATTTCCTGCTATTACCTCTGTCTTGCACTGTATGTTGCTGGCAGCACAATGAACTGAAAAATCGGCAGTCAGCTTACCAAGATGGTCTGACCACTAGTACAGCATTTCAGTGAAAAAAAAAAGACACAAAGACAAACAACCCCCCAGACCTTATAAATATAAAAAACTCTTTTTATGCGATCTATAAGGACAATTGAGTGCCATTCAGGCCATACACTGCTCAGGAATTGCCCTGTTAGCCAGAGACATGAGCTAACATATAACATACACTGAGAAAGAGTAGCCATTCCAATATGGGTAAAAAGTATATTTTTATTAACAATTTAAAATAATAATAATCATATAAATAGTCCAGTAAATATAGCACAAAAGGGGATACATAAAATCAGGGACAGAAAAAAGGTGGGAACACCTGGAAATAGCAAAGCAGTATAACCAAAAATACAGTGTTAATATAAGTTATCTACTTCCAAAGGGATACAATGTGCCTATATATATATCACAAATGTCCATCTAGTTAAAAATAAAGTGCCAGTGCTGTAAATATAATAGACCACACCATTGGTCAAGACACAACAAGTATTCCTTTAGATAGTAGAGGCAAAAATAAGACAGAATGTCACATAGTTCAGACCATAGATTCTATAAATACAATGAAACATAAGTAGTTTATATCAAAAAGCCAAATAAAGCTATGCATAATTACCTCCAAGTATAGGTATCCAAGTGCCCACCACACCCGACGCACGTTTTGGTGACCCCCAGACAAAGCTTTCAGAGCGAAACATGCGCCGGGTGAGGTGGGCACCTGGATACCTATACTTGGTGGTAATTATGCATAGCTTTATTTGACTTTGTGTCTTATTTTTGCTTCTGCTATCTAAAGGGATATTTGTCGTGTCTTGACCAATGGTGTTGTCTATTATATTTACAGCACTGGCACTTTATTTATAGATATATATATATATATATATATATATATATCTATATAGATTTATATTTAGATGGACATTTGTGATATATATATATAGGCACGTTGTACCCCTTTGGAAGTAGATAACTTATATTAACACTGTATTGTTGTTTATACTGCTTTGCTATTTCCAGGTGTTCCCACCTTTTTTCTGTCCCTGATTTTATGTATCCCCTTTTGTGCTATATTTATTGGACTATTTATATGATTATTATTATTTTTGTAATTGTTAATAAAAATATACTTTTTACCCTTTTGGGAATGGCTGCTCTTTCTTTTTGGGTAAAACTTCTTGTAGAGAATACCAAACCGGTATAAGGAGACTTATATGCCGTGCAATCTGGGAATTTAAATATGCAAATTTCTTCTTCATGGAGAGAGCGGTCAAAAATTCTAGTGTCAACTTTTGGAAGTAGCAATCATAAAAGTTAATATCATCATCTTAAAGATAACCTTTCACCAAATGTTGAACGTGATAAATGATGTAATACTGGCTGCAGAACAGAATATATATTTTTTTATTTCATGGAGATATTTAATAGGACACAGCTAAACTCATCTGCAGTGTCCTTTCCACCACACTGACTCATGCAGGAGGTTTGACCAGGACATCATGACTGCCTAAAGACTGAGAAACCTTCTGTGAGCTATAATGGGGGTGTGTTCTTTTTTCCCTTGAGTGTTGCTACCAGTTTATGATTGGTCAGCTTCATACAGGGAGAAGAAGTAAATGCCCTTACTGAAAAATAAGTGATGATACCACTTATTAAGGTTCCAAACATTTTGGATGCTAATATCTCCGTAACCGTGAGATGAAATAAAAAAAATCTGTGTCCAGTTGAACATGACAAATTTGGCGAACAGTCCTCTTTAATGGGCATTGCCCCATGACTTAGGATAGGATGCCAAACCAAAAATTCCATTTGCAAACTCCATACTACCAACAAGTGACCGTAGAGCTCCTGTCCTCTTACTCTCTGAAGAGGCTATTTGCCTAATTACATTCGTTTGCCATTGTGATGTAAATAGTCAATTTAAAACTTGATTGCCTCCATGACCATTCAAATTGATAGCTAAGCGTAAAGATGGGCAAAAAACCCAGATATCAGCATACAATCTAATGTGTATGGTGGTGTCTCAACTTGAACCTAACCACAGATATTAAGGAAACGAAAAAGTGGAGCATGTTAATTTTCTACATGCCTTATGTTTTTTGTCTTAAGGGAGAAAAGCCACTGACATAAGTGTCTGACAGCAGTGTACTCCTCTTTACCTATTGAGATCATGTGTCAAGTCAGTCAACCTGGAATATCTGTTCGAACAGCTTTGCAAGATGTATAAATGGAGTAAAGCTTAGCTCAGTTCCCAAGGCACTCTGAAAAGGATGCAATAGATTGAGGAGTGTGTAGAGTTACACTATATGTAATGCATACCTAATTTATTCTTCTAACTATACATAAATCCCTGTAATCTAAATAATGTCTGTTTATTATTTAAAAAACAAAAAAAACAAAACTGTAATCTACTGTAATATAGATTTCTGGTTTACTTTCATGTAACACTAAAATATTCTAAACATTGTTGCTCACTAGATTTTGCAATGATTGACAGATCACTTTTACTAGAGGCGTGTTAAAATATTACATGGAACTTTACATTTATTATTGACCACATAAAAAAGCAAAGGTAAAATTCTACAAGTTTTTATTGGAACTGTAGAACCATGTATTTATTGGTGGGTTTATGTATTTAACATAAAATATATAGAGTTCCATCTGGTATGCTTGTTTATTTGCCCGATCACCTAGTGGAGAATTGAATGTGTACTGATGCAGCAAAACGTACTGACGAACAGCCCAAATAGTACATAGAAAAAGGAGTTATATACACCATGGTTATCCTACTCGTAGTGCTTTCCTAATATTGATCATGTCCATGTACGAGACACATATGGCTTCTAAATTATATTTACTATATATATTTATATAGATATTTTTTTTTAATTCCACCCAGGTCTGACAGCAGCGGCTGCAGCTGCTGCCGCTGCGACCAATGCTGCAATAGCAGAAGCAATGAAGGTTAAGAAAATAAAGTTAGAAGCTATGAGCAACTATCACAGCGGCAATGCACAGCACGGTGCAGACTCGGACAATGGGGATCTTAATTCAAGTGTTGGTAAGCATCTGTAAAACTTTTAGAGCCTCAAATACACTACTGGGAATTATATGGTTAAGTTCCGATGAGTTTTCGTTGAGTTTTTCTAGCTGCATATTTTTGCTGTGCAGAAAACGTAGCCTTACAGTTCCATCAAATTGGATGAGATTCAGAAGCATCTCATACCCTTTGTACTTTTTTCAATGCAGCACAAACTGACCGATGGTGCATGTTTGAAATCGACAACGTGTCACTTTTAAAAAACCTCAGTGTCAAAAGCGCAAAAAAAACTCATGTAAAAAGCACAATGTTGTCCTAAGTGGACAAATGTTGCAGAAAATATGCAACATAAAAAAACTCACTAAATTCTCATTGTGGGAATGAAATCTATAATGGTCCAAAACAATCTTTGAAATTTCTATAACTACTCAAATTTTGTGTACGTACAGCACAGACCAAGGGTTTGGACAGACCTTCTCATTTAAAGATTTTTCTGTATTTTCATGACTATTAAAATTGTACATTCACACTGAAGGCATCAAAACTATGAATTAACACATGTGGAATTATATACTTAACAAAAAAGTGTTAAACAACAGAAAATATGTCTTATATTCTAGGTTCTTCAAAGTAGCCATCTTTTGCTTTGATGACTGCTTTGCACACTCTTGGCATTCTCTTGATGAGCTATAAGAGGTAGTCACCGGGAATGGTAGTCACTTCACAGGTGTGCCCTGTCAGGTTTAATAAGTGGGATTTCTTGCCTTATAAATGGTGTTGGGACCATCAGTTGTGTTGTGCAGAAGTCTGGTGGATGCACAGCTTATAGTCCTACTGAATAGACTGTTAGAATTTGTATTATGGCAAGAAAAAAGCAGCTAAGTAAAGAAAAATGAGTGACCAGTATTACTTTAAGAAATGAAGGTCAGTCAGTCTGAAAAATTGGGAAAACTTTGAAAGTGTCCCCAAGTGCAGTGGCAAAAACCATCAAGTGCTACAAAGAAACTGGCTCACATGAGGACCGCCCCAAGAAAGGAAGACCAAGAGTCACCTCTGCTTTTGAGGATAAGTTTATCCGATTCAGCAGCCTCAGATATCACAGGTTAACAGCAGCTCAGATTAGAGACCAGGTCAACGCCACACAGAGTTCTAGCAGCAGACACATCTCTACAACAACTGTTAAGAGGAGACTTTGTGCAGCAGGCCTTCATGGTAAAATAGCTGCTAGGAAACCACTGCTAAGGACAGGCAACAAGCAGAAGAGACTTGTTTGGGCTAAAGAACACAAGGAATGGACATTAGACCAGTAGAATTCTGTGCTTTGGTCTGATGAGTCGAAATTTGAGATCTTTGGTTCCAACCAAAGTGTCTTTGTGCGACGTAGAAAAGGTGAACGGATGGACTCTACATGCCTGGTTCTCACCGTGAAGCATGGAGGAGGAGGTGTGATGGCGTGCGGGTGCTTTGCTGGTGACACTGTTG
The DNA here is from genome assembly GCF_032444005.1 of Ranitomeya imitator. Classification (NCBI taxonomy): domain Eukaryota; kingdom Metazoa; phylum Chordata; class Amphibia; order Anura; family Dendrobatidae; genus Ranitomeya; species Ranitomeya imitator. The sequence continues at coordinate 617,466,502 of NC_091284.1, forward strand.
GGGATTTATTCAAAATTGAAGACATACTGAACCAGCATGGCTACCACAGCATCTTGCAGCGGCATGCTATTCCATCTGGTTTGTGTTTAGTTGGACCATAATTTATTTTTCAACCGGACAATGACCCCAAACACACCTCCAGGCTTTGTATGGGCTATTTGACCAAGAAGGAGAGTGATGGGGTACTACGCCAGATGACCAGGCCTCCACAGTCACCAAACCTAAACCTAATCGAAATGGTTTGGGGTGAGCTGGACTGCAGAGTGAAGGCAAAAGGGCCAACAAGTGCTAAGCATCTCTGGGAACTCCTTCAAGATTGTTGGAAGACCATTCCCGGTCACTACCTCTTGAAGCTCATCAAGAGAATGCCAAGAGTGTGCAAAGCAGTCATCAAAGCAACCTAGAATATAAGACATATTTTCAGTTGTTTCATACTTTTTTGTTAAGTATATAATTTCACATGTGTTAATGCATAGTTTTGATGCCTTCAGTGTGAATGTTCAATTTTCATAGTCATGAAAATACAGAAAAATCTTTAAATGAGAAGGTGTGTCCAAACTTTTGGTCTGTACTATATTCCTTTGAACAAGTGGTTATTTGAAAAAAAAATGGAGAAAATGCACTCTTTTCTTTAACCACTCAATGACTGCCGATATGCATTAAAACTGCGGTTGTTACGCGGCCTTATTCCCTCATTGCCATTTTGAAACGACAATCTGGAATAAGGTGTAGCACCCCCCCAGAGTCGGAAACTCCATGGGGTTTCAGCTACCTGGGGTAGCTGAGACTCTGGAAGGCATAATCAGGGCCAGTTTCTCCGATCCCTGATCACGTGATTGCCGTTATTTAGTGACTAACAGTGATCATGTAAAAAAAAAATTGATCTGGATATAGAAAAAATCTTTCTCCTCCGACATGATATAACATCAGAGGAGAAAGAAATAGGGTCCCTGAGCCCTCCACAGTACCTTTATACCGGATCTGCCATCCCCCCGGTCACCTTCCTTCTGCTGACAGAAAATGCACAGTCCACCTGCCAAGATCTGCCTTCCTGCACCCAGCAACATTTTATTTTTTTTTTAAATTATAATTTTTATTGAAAAACATGTTTCAATTTTTACAGGCAAAGGAAAAAAGTTAGCCATTTTTAATTTTTCACTATCATTAATAGGTTGTCAATCAATATTATTCTATAATAATATTTTAACTTTCGATTAAACATTTTCAAGTACATAAAGAGCAAGAGCTCACACAAAGATTTAGACAAAAGGAGAAAAGAGGGGTTATAATATAGAATGGTGTGGCCCATTAATATCTCATAGAGGTCATATATTTAACATGGCTCAAAAGAAATCCCAAGGAGACCAAATAAGGTTAAATCTCTCTACAGTTTTGTTATTAAGGGCTGCCTGGTACTTGTAATTTATGATATTCTTGATACGACAATATAGATCTAGTTGGGAAGGCGGAGAGGTTTGCTTCCAATGGTAGGGAATCGGCAGCATTTTTCATTGGCTACTGGTTTATGATTACTGTGATAGATATATCACAGTGATCAAAAACCCCAATATTTAGTACATATGGCAGCACTTGTGCTGTGTCTCTTTCTTCTCTCCATGTAGTTGTTCTGGGAGAGAAGAGAGATACACTACGTCCAAGTGTCCTGTCTGAGAAAAAAAAATTCTAACTCCGATTCTGTAAATCTTTCTGCCACCTCTTAATTGCCACATTGATCACTTCCCCCCATGTCATCCCACTTGTCAAATTACATTTTTTTTTTCATACTTTTTATTTTTTCCATTCTTTGCAGTTTAAGTTAGCCATTAGGGTTTGGGTCAGGGATAATTAGAGTTAAGGTTAGGCTTGTTAGGGTTAGGCTTACAGTTTTTTCAAAAGTATAAAAAATCCATAAAAAAATAGTATTGTTAGATTAGGTTTAAGTCTGGTAGTGTTATATGACGTTTAGGTCTAGTAGTGTTAGATTAGGGTTTAGGTTTCTCTGTTAGGTAGACATAAACGATATAAAAATGCCCCGCAGAATGTTCACAACAGAGCAGGCTTTTGCCCTTGTTCCAGCAGTTTAGGCAGTGATACAGAATCTGCCTCTGAAGCTGAGCAGTTTTCAGTGATAACTTCTCTTCTTTCATGGGATCCTATAGCCCGATGGTAGTGGAGTTATCACTTCCTACTACTTTGCAACAATATCTGTCCACAGCACCGCTGTATTTGCAGCTGTCATTTGCCGAGCCCACTATGAAAGTCTATAGTTTACGAAGGTAGGGAATGCCAAATTAACCCACCAGTGATATATTTAAGAAAAAAGGAGCGCACTCACGCCCACACAAGCAGGACATCCTGACACCACAACAATTGGAGCCCTTAAAGGGACCACACTTCTAATTTTGCACACTATCTAAAAGACGCAGTTTGAGAAAGACCCGAGGCAGGGTCGAAACGTTACTACTCCGTTTATACTCCCTACTGTGTGTGTGTATGTATATACAATTTTTGTCTCAACACATGTGAATAAATACATCACATTTTTGCAAAGATATACCATAAGAATGCGGCTGATTTTTCTAAATTAACCCACCAAACTGCTGCCAGACAATTTGCATCCCGAAGTAAAATTGGGAGCTAATGACTCCCTTTTTTCTTCTAGGATACCACGTATATACTGACAGTGACAACTATTACACAAAGACAATCCCCCTATACAAATCCCTCCATGCTGCAAATACAAGGGTCTGTGGGACAGTCAGGAAAAAACAAATAATGTCTCCTTCATATATGATAGACATTGACTTGTCGGACCAGGCGCTTCAACTGGATCTGGTGAAGCGGGAGACCAGGGCCTGGTATAAAATGGTAGCAATCCACCTCATCCACATTGCTATCCACAACAGCTTTGTCCTATGCAGGAAGTCTCAAGGAACAGTCACTTTTCTCCTTTTGCTCTTGAACTACACAGGCTCTCCAAATGCGACAATCTATTCCAACTAGAGACACATTTGTGTTCCAAAATTCACATTGTGCCACTTCCATTTCAAATTTTGCCATTTGTCCAAACAGAACTTTTTGACTACATGTGGGGAACTACCGCGCTCATAAGAAAGTGAGTAGCAAACTGTGGGGTCCACTTTTTGTATGTAACTTCTTGCTAAAGTGAGAAACTTGGGATTTTGAAAGATTTTTGTGAAAAAAATTAACTTTTTCAATATGAAAACTTAATGTTATAAAATTCTGTGTCATACCTGTGGGTTCAAAATGTTCACTATACCCCTGGATAAAAGCCTTGAGGGGTGTATTTTCTAAAATTAGGGTGTTTTACACTGTTTAGGCACATCAGTGGCTCTCCAAATGAGACATGGCGTCCGCTTTCCAGACAGTTTTCTTTCCAAAAAGTCAAACAGTGCTCCTTCCCTTCCTAGCCCTAGTTTCCTAGCCCAAACTTATGGGGTATCGACATGCTCAGGAGAAATTAAATAACATATCATCTTTAGGCCTTTTAGAGATCATTTCATCTTGAACTTGCTTAACTGACCACAATCACAATAATTTTGACCAGCGGAGCCTGAACTTTTATATGGCCCTGTATATATATAGCGGGTGAAATAAGTATTGAACATGCAACCAATTTTTGAAGCAAATATATTTCTGAAGGTGCTATTAACACAACATTTTCACCAGATGTAGCAACGCATGCAATCCACACAGGCAAAGAAATCAAACCATAGATGTCCAAATATATTACGTTTATTTATTTCACTTTCTGTATAAATAAAACAAAATCTGAAATCTTGCAATTTTGGCACTGAACAATGAACCTAAAATTAGGCTCATGTGTACTGATCTTTTTAGCAGTTTTATGAACATAGTCAGAAATAGTGCCGCTGACATGATTCCTGCAGGAGGCATACTTGATCTGGATAAGGGTACTCACACACGAGCGTATAACTCGGACGAGTTATATCTGATGTTTTTTCGGATAGCACTTGGACCAATGTTATACTATGGGGAATTGCAGATCAACAACTTTTTTCTCATGCTGATGTGACATGAGAAAAAACTAACAGCACATGCACCCATTAATGTCTATGGGAGCGTGTGAAACATCGGACTGCACTTGGTTGTTATCCGAGTTCAGTCCCATTTACATAGACACATTTGGGAAGATGGAGAAATTAAATTCACCATCTTATAATTACCTGTGCTACGACTCTCTGACAGATTTTGTGCCGTGTGTCATTAGCATAATCGGCCTGATTGAGAGAATCATCGTTCGTGTGACCCCAGCCTTAAGGTACCTTCACACATAACGATTTCGTTAACGATATCGTTACAACGTCACGCTTTTGGTGACGTAGCAACGATCCCGCTAACGATCTCGTTATGTGTGACAGCGACCAACGATCAGGCCCCTGCTGGGAGATCGTTGGTCGTTGGGGAATGATCAGGACCTTTTTTTGGTCGCTGATCACCCGCTGTCATCGCTGGATCGGCGTGTGTGACGCCGATCTAGCGATGTGTTCACTTGTAACCAGGGTAAATATCGGGTTACTAAGCGCAGGGCCGCGCTTAGTAGCCTGATATTTACCCTGGTTACCATTGTAAAAGTAAAAAAAACCACTACATACTCACATTCCGATGTCTGTCACGTCCCCCACCGTCAGCTTCCCTGCACTGAGTGTCAGCGCCGGCCGTAAAGCAGAGCACAGCGGTGAATCGGCGTGTGTTCACTGGTAACCAGGGTAAATATCGGGTTACTAAGCGCGGCCCTGCATTTAGTAACCCGATGTTTACCCTTTTTACCCGGGTGCTGCAGGGGGACTTCGGCATCATTGAAGACAGTTTTAACGATGTCGAAGTCTTTCCCCTGATCGTTGGTCGCTGGAGAGAGCTGTCTGTGTGACCGCTCCCCAGCAACCACACAACGACTTACCAACGTTAATGGCCAGGTCGTATCGCTGGTCGTGATCGTTGGTAAGTCGTTTAGTGTAACGGTACCTTTAGGGTCATTGTGTAACAAGGGAGATGGGATGAGTTGTGACATCACCTATTGTGAATGTCTATGTTATCTACTGTATATAGAAATGTTAGTTGACACTATAATCCTGTCTGGGAAGATAATGGGGCTACTGTAAAGTTTTCATCGCAGATCAGGAAACGTGAGCCTAGAATTAGCTTTATATATTGCACGATTTTGGACATTTTTTCTTACATATTAATAATAATCTGATTTAACTGGCAGGTCATTTTTTGATAACACATTTCTTTTAATGTGTGATTTGTATTTTATAAAGTCTTATAATATTGCTTAAAACGGCGATAAAAAAATGACATCCCCAGGAAATACGGCCTGGGCCACTTATTTTTTAACTGATTTGGTAAAGCTGGTGCGGTGCCGATATGAGACACCTCAGCGCCTCGACAATAGACCTTTATTCTAGAGAAGTGGCAGGGATCATTCTATTCAGATATTTACATGCTTATTTAACGAGTCAGTAATCCAGGAGAAATAGTGATTTTAATAGAGCATATTATTAATCCAAATAAGTAATGCAAACAGTTGTGAACTTGTTACTGCCGAATCGCAAAGGTCAAAATGTAAAGGGAGTCGCAGTCGGCCGAAGATGCAAATAGGTAATTATTTTATCTCCTACATTCCAATTTAAAATGATAACCTTGAGTTCAGATGCTGCTACAGGAATTACCATTCTGCGAGAAGGCGAAAAAATAAAACGTGGGATTTAGAAAAATAAAGCATTAATGGCCTGAGAGAGAAATAAAATATGGCCATGACGCCTTATCCCCCTCACCCAGAATCAATTGGATTCTTTTAGTTTAATATTTACTTGCTAAGATGAGATGTTAGTCTGCTTGGTGATAAACAGTCGGCTGCTGGCATCTGAAGGTGACCTGTCAGTTCATATGGACAAATCTCCTGCTTACTGAAATGTACAAAATAAATCATTAAAGCAGGCAGGTGCTCATTCCTAGATTTAAATCACCATAGATTTATGATTTGAATTAATGCTTCATTTGGTCATTGAAATAGATGCTGACAAAATGATATGCAGTAGCTGAATCTTCCATACTGTAGCCGTCCTAATATTGATTGCTGAGATGTCTGCAATCTCTTCTTTATATCAAGTAGTTTCTTGTGACAGGTTGCTTGATATGGCCCATATTATTGATAAGACAATGCTGCTCATGGCATGCACACAATTTTCCCGAACATTAATATAAATTGCTATATTTGTGTAGAAGGAGAGGAGGAGGTGAAGAAGAAAGTGAATGTAATATTTTAATAATAGGGGCAAATAGACACTTGGTTTAGTGAACGCATAAATGTTCTTGAAGGTGCATGGTGGCAAAGTCACTTTTTTTTCTGAGAATAGAGAAAGTGATGATATAAAGGACAGCGGAAAAGTGAAAGATGGAAGTCATTCGTTCAGGTCGTGGGGTTTTTATCACAGTGGAGAAATACATACACACCTTTATCATCTGACGATGTAGCAGAGCTGAACCTGTTACTTTCCTTTGTGATGCTGCATTGATGAGATAATGCGATAATTCTTTAGAGTGATGTTGTAGTGTATCTGCAATTCTTTGCAAACAATAGGTAATAGTGTGATTCTGTACTAGGACTTTTCTCCATATTTGTTATACTATAAGTACAGCCATCTCTCCTGACCACCATATTACACATGCACAACGTAGCTGAACATATTCATTTATTTTCCTCACTTATGTAGCGCCATTACTTCCACAACTCATCACTGTCCCTTGTGGGACTCACAATCTGAATTCCTATCGGTACTAGGGAGGAGATCAGAGAACCTATAGAAAGCCCACGCAATCACTGTGGGATGTGAACCCAGGACCCCAGCGCTGCAAAGCAACAGTGCTAACCACTGAGCCGCCATGCTGTACATATGTGTGTTCTGTATAGAAAAGGCCATAGCTGACACCTCTGGATATGGCTTATTTACAATGAGAACGGAAGAATCAGATTTCATTCAGAAGACGCAATTCTCCTCTCCACTGGCATTATGTGTTGGTGGGTGAGTCAAGAGACCCCAATACACATCAGATGATCAGCCAATCTGCCAAATTATCGGTTTCAGACAACTTTTATGTGTATGGGGACACAAAGGACAAGGCCTCTTTCAGTTGTCAATATTTCACTTACACTGTGTTTTTTACTGATAGAACATGTACCCATGACAGTTTATATGGATGTTCATATGTCCATTTTTTGGGCAAACCAAGTGGTCCTCAATAAAAAAGCAAGATGTGTCCAATTTTGATCCCGGTTACACAGAAAACTTGTAACCACAAGTATTTTGCTCTGTGATGCCATCCGTGTGCTGTCTATTTTTTACATTACAATGGATAGAAGAAGCTTTGCAATTTGTTTATTTATTTTTCATACGAGAAAACGCTGATGAAACACTGATGGTAAAAAGTGTAACACTAATGAAAATCAGCATTTTTGCATACGAGAAAAATCACTGATGTCTGATTGAGACCTTGCTACATTATCAAGTAACATTTAAAAAAGAACTGTCCTGTCTTTTTGCCCATTATATGTTCTGGCTATTTATGTACTTTTTGTGGCTTGCATTCTGCATTTTCAATTTTATTCCCACCACATGACATATCTCCAAATTTGCAATCAAAGCTGAGCTGATGGAAGATAGCGAGCTACTATGATCTCTCCCATAATCAGCATTGCACAGGGAGGATGGATTCTTGTTCTTCATTCCTTAGCAGAAAGAGACAAGGCACAGCTGCATGGTTGAAATTATACAGAAGTACTGAGCAATGTATATGTGAATCCAGCAATGATGAGAGGTAAAAGACTTGAAAGAAAGCTCAGACTGATTTTTTTTGTCTTTCTCTGACTGTTCTCTCAATCTAATTCTCACTCGTCCTCCTCCCCTATACATAGATTGTAAAAGGATATGTAACCTGAAACCTCACTGTAATGCCATTTTTGTCATAGTGGATGGTGAGTTCAGAGAGCAGAGGAAGGGGAAAAAGTGTCTCATCAGTGGAGAAATAAGCGGATTTGTCTGATAAAAAATAATATAAGGGTTTTTTTATATTTACTTTGACCATTGATTAATACAAACTTTGTTAAAAATACAATTTTTATTTAAATCTAAGTAAAGGAGTTGTTTCCTTTCAGAAATCTTTTGTCCAAAAGCTCAGCTATTATTAAAAAAAATAGTTGTTTTCTTACTCTCTGTGGGTCCTACACTGTGTGTCTAAGGCTGGAGTCACACTCAGCGTAAGACAATACGGTCCGTATATTACGGCCGTAATACGCTGAAAAGTCCCCAAAATAGTGGTCCGTAGCTCCTCTGTAGGCAGGGTGTTTCAGCGTTTTTTGCGCATGGCATCCTCCGTATGTAATCCGTATGGCATCCATACTGCATGTTTTTCTCGCAGGCTTGCAAAACCAACATACGGCTATACAAGGGATCCATGTGTAAAAAAAAAACAGATATACTGTCTATATATATATATATATGTCAGTAGACACATATATGTATATATATTATTACTTCATACAGCGCTAGATAGTGCTAGATAGCTTTAAAGCCGGTAGCTTTTGCTATCTCCTTCCTAAACCCGACATGATATGAGACATGGTTTACATACAGTAAACCATCTCATATCACCTTTTTTTTTGCATATTCCACACTACTAATGTTAGTAGTGTGTATATGCAAAATTTGGCCATTCTAGCTATTAAAATAAAGGGTTAAATGGCGGAAAAAATTGGCGTGGGCTCCCGCGCAATTTTCTCCGCCAGAGTAGTAAAGCCAGTGACTGAGGGCAGATATTAATAGCCTGGAGAGGGTCCATGGTTATTGCCCCCCCCCCCCGGCTAAAATCATCTGCCCCCAGCCACCCCAGAAAAGGCACACCTTAAAGGTGCGCCTATTCTGGCACTTGGCCACTCTCTTCCCATTCCCGTGTAGCGGTGGGATATGGGGTAATGAAGGGCTAATGCCACCTTGCTATTGTAAGGTGACATTAAGCCAAATTAATAATGGAGAGGCGTCGATTATGACACTTATCCATTGTTAATCCAATAGTAGTAAAGGGTTAAAAAAACACAAACACATTATTAAAAATTATTTTAATGAAAAAATCACAAAGGTTGTTGTAATATTTTATTCTACGCTCAATCCACTCACTGAAGACCCTCGATCTGTAACCAAATCAAAATAATAAACCAACAATATACATACCTTCCGAAGATCTGTAAGGTCCCACGATGTAAATCCATCTGAAGGGGTTAAAAAATTTTGCAGCCAGGAGCTCTGCTAATGCAGCGCTGCTCCTTGCTGCAAAACCCCGGGGAATGAAGGTAATGTAGGTCAATGACCTATATTTACCTTCATTTGCGGTGAGGCGCCCTCTGCTGGTTGTCCCTAGATCGTGGGAACTTTCCTAGAAAGCTCCCAGGCTCGAGTTCATATGAGGACAACCAGCAGAGGGCTGTTATGACCTGGTGGTCAGGACAATAATGGACCTGGTGGTTAAGAGCACACGGAATGACCTGATAGTTACTGATAATAAGGACGAGCTCTGGGACGTGGGAACTCTGCTGACCGCAATCCCTAAACCTATCAAACACACTAGAAATAGCCATGGATTGCGCCTAACGCTCCCTATGCAACTCGGCACAGCCTAAGAAACTAGCTAGCCCTGAAGATAGAAAAATAAAGCCTACCTTGCCTCAGAGAAATTCCCCAAAGGAAAAGGCAGCCCGCCACATATAATGACTGTGAGTAAAGATGAAAATACAAACACAGAGATGAAATAGATTTAGCAAAGTGAGGCCCGACTTACTGAACAGACCGAGGATAGGAAAGGTTACTTTGCGGTCAGCACAAAAACCTACAAAAAGACCACGCAGAGGGCGCAAAAAGACCCTCCGCACCGACTCACGGTGCGGAGGCGCTCCCTCTGCGTCCCAGAGCTTCCAGCAAGCAAGACAACAAATTAAATAGCAAGCTGGACAGAAAAAAATAGCAAACCAAAGGAATACAAGCTGGAACTTAGCTTCTGATGGGAAGACAGGTCACAAGAACGATCCAGGAGAGAACAGACCAATACTGGAACATTGACAGGTGGCATGGAGCAAAGATCTAAGTGGAGTTAAATAGAGCAGCAGCTAACGAATTAACCTCGTCACCTGTGAAACTCAGAAACACCCACCAGAGGAAGTCCATGGACAGAACCAGCCGAAGTACCATTCATGACCACAGGAGGGAGCCCGACAACAGAATTCACAACAGAGGGCGCCTCTTATGAACTCGAGCCTTGGAGCTTTCTAGGAAAGTTCCCACGATCTAGGGACAACCAGCAGAGGGCGCCTCACCGCAAATGAAGGTAAATATAGGTCATTGACCTACTTTACCTTCATTCTCTGGGGTTTTGCAGCAAGGAGCAGCGCTGCATTAGCAGAGCTCCTGGCTGCAAAAATTTTTAACCCCTTCAGATGGATTTACATCGTGGGACCTTACAGATCTTCGGAAGGTATGTATATTGTTGGTTTATTATTTTTACTTTGTTACAGATCGAGGGTCTTCAGAAGGATTGAGCGTAGAATAAATTATTACAACAACCTCTGTTTTTATTTCATTAAAATAATTTTTAATAATGTGTTTCTGTTTTTTTAACCCTTTACTAATATTGGATTAATAATGGATAGGTGTCATAATTGACGCCTCTCCATTATTAATTTGGCTTAATGTTACCTTACAATAGCAAGGTGGCATTAACCCTTCATTACCCCATATCCCACCGCTACACGGGAGTGGGAAGAGAGTGGCCAAGTGCCAGAATAGGCGCATCTTCCAGATGTGCCTTTTCTGGGGTGGCTGGGGGCAGATGTTTTTAGCCAGGGGGGGCCAATAACCGTGGACCCTCTCCAGGCTATTAATATCTGCCCTCAGTCACGGGCTTTACTACTCTGGCGGAGAAAATTGCGCGGGAGCCCACGCCAATTTTTTCCGCCATTTAACCCTTTATTTTAATAGAACGGCCAAATTTTGCATATACACACTACTAACATTAGTAGTGTGGAATATGCAAAAAAAATGGGGATATGAGATGGTTTACTGTATGTAAACCATGTCTCATATCATGTCGGGTTTAAGCCTAAGGCTGGAGTCACACTAGCGAGTTTTACGGACGTATGAGCGCATAAAATACGTCCGTAAAACACGCCTAACAAACGTCCCAATTATTCTCTATGCCCCTGCTCCTATCTGCCGTATTTTACTGATCAGTATTATACGGATGCCATACGGATTACATACGGAGGATGCCATGCGCAAAAAACGCTGAAACACCCTGCCTACGGAGGAGCTACGGACCACTATTTTGGGGACTTTTCAGCGTATTACGGCCATAATATACGGACCGTATTGTCTGACGCTGAGTGTGACTCCAGCCTAATGGGGCCCTGGTTTGTGCTTACTGGCTGCAGCAGTAATATCAAGTCAATAACACTGCAGTCAATCACAGAGCTCGGCTGCTCACCGCTGGACCCAGAGAGGGTAAGTAAGGCTTCTTTTTTTGTTGTTTTTTTTATTCTAATAGAGCCTTTAGAGAAAAGTTTTCTGGAGGAAAACAGCTCCTTTAATAAGGTATTTTAAGAGGATTAAAGTATGCAACTTTATAAAAGTCACATTGACCTGTGGGTACCAACCTGTATAGAGATCCATTTTACTTATGAGAAACACAAGTGATTTCAGATACAAGGAAGCAGAACAACTCTTCTATGGTTTGTACATTTCAGGAATCTATAGATAGTTTCAACAGATTTTCCATGGAGAATCCTTTCCATGTAGTAATGTGTGATACACAGAACTTATAAACAGACATCAACAATAGTAAATGGCTTGCTGCAAAGGAAATGAGTTCATACTTATTCAGAATGTGATTTCAAAACAGATGCCCCAAGAAATCTCATTGTTTAACCTACATACATACAAAAATGTTATTATTTCTTAAGGAAATGAATCAATCATGAAAACATTGAAGCTGTGTGCTCTAAAACATAGGAAACCCAGGCCCTCGTAATTCCACTGCCATAATAGAGTCATAAAAAGTCACAGAATGTAGTGAAAGGGAATAATGGGAATGTTTAACACAATGCTAACATTTTGATTTGCACTAAAGGTGCTGAGATTCTGTGAATGCCTGATTACTATTAACGTCTAGACGTAATTATTTGCTTTAGAAATGTCCATTGAAAATGTTTCCATCCTAAAGGGTTATTATCATCTAAGACTTTCATGGATGAGACGGAAATAACTTTGTACAGCTTCTGCTACTACAGGTGGAGTCTGTTCTGAAATTTTCATAGAAATGAATGGAAGTTCAAGAAACATTAAAGCACAGTGAGCTAGGGTGTTTCCAGAAAATTAAGGAAACAGTTTAGCTTGCTAAGTTACAATTTTTCCATAACTGTCCTTCATGTATATGGGCGTTATGGACCCTGGTTATACTGCAAACCCTCTTCCAGTAGACCAAATAGTATGAAAATATTCTCTTCCTTAAAAGCTGACATGGAAATAAACTTAAAATTGGTTTTCAAGACCCTAAAAGCTGCTTAAAAATGGTACTCTAAAGGTACTTTCACACTGACCAACTTCACAACGATATCGCTAGCGATCCGTGACGTTGCAGCGTCCTGGATAGCGATATCGTTGTGTTTGACACGCAGCAGCGATCTGGATCCTGCTGTGACATTGTTGGTCAGAGCAGAAAGGCCAGAACTTTATTTGGTCGCTGGATCTCCCGCAGACATCGCTGAATCGGCGATCCAGCGATGTCTTCACTGGTAACCAGGGTAAACATCGGGTTACTAAGAGCAGGGCCGCGCTTAGTAACCCGATGTTTACCATGGTTACCAGTGTAAATGTAAAAAAAAAACACTTCATACTTACATTCCGGTGTCTGTCACGTCCCTCGGCGTTCTGCTTCCATGCACTGCGCCGGCCAGCCGTAAAGCAGATTACAGCGGTGACGTCACCGCTGTGCTTTGCGGCCAGCTGGCGCTGACAGTCAGTGCAGGAAAGCACAGCGCCGGGGGACAGACACCGGAATGTAAGTATGTAGTGTTTGTTTTTTTTTACATTAGCACTGGTAACCAGGGTAAACATTGGGTTACTAAGCGCGGCCCTGCGCTTAGTAAGCCGATGTTTACCCTGGTTACCAGGGGACTTCGCATAGTTGGTCGCTGGAGAGCTGTCTGTGTGACAGCTCTCCAGCGACCACACAGCGACGCTGCAGGGATCAGGATCGTTGTCTAGATCGCTGCAGCGTCGCTAAATGTGACGGTACCTTAAAGTTTGCCATGTTTGTACATCTCCAGCAATGATGTTATATGTCAACATTTTGCCGCTGCAGCCCATCACTTATAGCAGTGGCTTTCCTTACCACTGTGGTCATAGAAGTAGCCAGTGATTGGCAGCTGTCATATGTTGAGACAACACAACTTCCCTAGAAATGAGAGCAGAGAAACCAGCAGGGAGCATAGGGAAAGCATCTTTACATGACAGCCCGTAATTGATAAGATGACTATTAATTCTGTTCTTAGTTTGAAGCATAGTCATCTATTTGTGAAATATTTCCTGTGGTTGGAAAACCACTGTAAGAAACAATTCTAGTGACATACCCAAATTCCAGTATCTGTCCAGGTTCATATACTTTTTGTAAGGAGCATTTATTGATGAGCTAATATATATATTCAGAGGAGGCTGGTGCTCAGATGTTCTTTTGGCAGTTAATACAAGGGTCGGGTCGCGTTGCTCTCAAGACGAGGCACTTTCTGAAGTAATGTAAAAGCCGTGATCCAGCCAGAGGCCTGTTGATAGTGGTATTGGTGAGGTGTTAAGGTATTAAAATATTTTTTAATATTCTTTATTCTTTAATGTAGGAAAGTTATCTAGTTCTGTAGGATAAGATTTAATGATACTGCTCTTGATTTCTTTTGATTTATGGAATTATTATTTTTCTGTAATGTCTTTTATTGTCTGTACCAGTCCCCTCTAAACTGTAAACTGCTGCGGAATAAGTTGGCGCTATAGAAATTACATTAATATTATTATTGTTTATTATTATTATTATGATTATTATTATTTTTCTTTCTGTATAGTTATCATACTGTATGAAGGTGTCTTCTAATGTTTGGATTTTAATATGCCTGACTCTATTGTTTTGAGCACTGCTGTGTCTCACCTTCCGAACTAAGAACATATCTGTTCAGTTTGTTAAATGACAGTAGGCAGGCAAAAATAACAACTGACTGCTTTGATATGTGTGTGGTTGGCTTAAGATGTTTGTCTGAATTTAGGATTTGTTAGTCTCATTTGTTTGTCCTGTTTTGTCTTAAATGTTATTGCACTTTTGGAAAACTTTGGACATGGTATACAAACATGATTGATCTTTGGGGATCCACATTCCGAGTTCGCCATGGATTGCTGAAATGAAAGGCCAGAAGAGCTCAGATAACTGCTGTTCTCAAACGTAATCCATGAGCTTGTCTTCAGGCTTGGAGGACAGCAGCACTCGACCCTATAGGGGTTTTAGCAGTTCAATCCCAAACAAGATAGAACTTCTGAAATGGCTCAATTTCAAATCTTTCCTGATAGGGCAGATCATTTCTAAGTTATCAACAATAGTAGATTTTATCATAGTTTAGTGTAAGGGTACCGTCACACAGTGCAATTTTGATCGCTACGACGGCACGATTCGTGACGTTCGAGCGATATAGTTACGAGATCGCAGTGTCTGACACGCTCCTGCGATCAGGGACCCCGCTGAGAATCGTACGTCGTAGCAGATCGTTTGAAACTTTCTTTCGTCGTCTAGTGTCCCGCTGTGGCGGCATGATTGCATGGTGTAACATATATCGTATACGATGTGCGCATAGTAACCAACGGCTTCTACATCGCACATACGTCATGAAATTATCGCTCCAGCGTCGTAGATTGCAAAGTGTGACAGCAGTCTACGACGCTGGAGCGATATTGTTACGACGCTGGAGCGTCACGGATCGTACCGTCGTAGCGATGAAAATTGCACTGTGTGACGGTACCCTTAGGCTATATTCACATATCAAGCAATGATCCGATACAACTTTTTAGTCCGTTTTTCAAAAACTGATCTCTGCTGGATATATTTTTTTCGCTTTGAAGTGTATGGACAACAGATCTGTTAACAGTTGTTTTTCCATTTCAAACGGATGTTTTTTGTTTGCTGTAATCTATTAGAAATGGAAGACAGATGGCTAAATAATTGGTCTGTTATCTATAGATTAAGATGTTAAAAAAAAAGGATCCAGCAGTGATCAGTTTTTGAAAAACGGACTAAGAAATTGTGTCAGCACAGAGTCCATTCTAACAGATCATTACTGGACATGTGAACATAGCCTTAGCAGGAATATTCTGCTTTGGCGCTCCAAGTGTGAATCATTGGTGTGAAATGACCCGACAAGGTTGGTAGATACCGACAGGAAGTGTTTAAACGGGTTGCTGCTTTGTGTCTAGAATTCCTCCTGTTTATTCTGTGTCTAAAAAAAGTTTGCAGCTTCACCATTAGACAGAAAGTCTCCAAGACCTTGAGAAATCAAATAAAAGGAAAGTAAAATTTCAGGCCACTGAGCACAGCACTGCAGTTGCACATCTGATTCTCTGCCTTGGCAATGTTAATGAACCTAAAATCCTTCCAATAATTAGATGAGGGAATTGCTTATATTTTCAAACAGATGATGCTGCTATAATGAAACGATTGACAGGGAATTTAGGAGTGTCTACACTGGTAATTTGGTTTATGTTGAAACAAAAATATATTTTACATAACTTTACGCCGAGATCGATGGAGGTAAGATAGTGTCAAAGTTAACTAGGTAGGTTACAATGGAAGGGGAGGTATTACTTAAAGAAGATTACAATATGATGTTTGTTATGTGTTGCACTTTTTGTTGTTGTAATAATTGTTTTTTTTTTATTTTATGTATTTTTTGTACACTTGTTCTGCTTGGGTCCCTTAAAAAGGACTAAGACTCCAGAGATGGAGTCGGATTGAGTGCACAGCTGTAACTGCTGATGAGCTAATTGCTCCTTATCTCTCAGACCCATTCATCTTCATTTTTTACCAATTACAGAGAATTATCTGTGTTCTCAGTTGGATATGAGAGTTAATCCTTTTTGGTTAAGCTGGCAGTGCTGTGAGCAGATTCTAAATAGTCGGGTGAAGAAGCCATCAGAAGCTTGCTCCGCAACAGTGTATAGTTCAATGACAATATTTCCAATTCATAACATGTTTTGTATTACTAAAGCCTTCGTATTGAATGAAATCCTTATATAATGAGACAAAGAGAAATAAGACTCTTTAATGCAGATATGCAAATCTTCGTATTATCTTAATGAATATCATTGATTATATTTTTCCATGAGAAATAGGTGATCTGTTAAGTAATGCTTACTGACCAAGGAAAGAAAAAGTATTCAGTTGATAAAATCAGATTTTTTTTATGTGTCTGTAATAGCACCACAGGCTTATTATACTTTGCTTCTCATTCTAATCTCCAATGAGGCCTGCAATCTATTTTCCCTTTTTTTAAACGTTAAGGGTTCCCTTTTTTCCACTCTCACCAATGCAAAGGTTAATTTACTAAAAAAAAAAACATCTAAGCTAAAGTGTGCGATACATATTTGCTGGACCAGCCAGACAATCTAGTGTGCATGGTGGTGCCTCTACAGTATCCTAACTAATGGAATTTAGGGGAAGGATTAACATGTTTAATTTCAGCATGCCCAATTCCTGGTTTTCAGGGGAGATATCACTCTCTTCTTGTCTTCCAGCCAAGAGTGCATGTATATTGAGAAGTTTGGAGAAATAACAGTCCTCCTGACCACCATTACTATACTGTATAGTCTTTTAGGACTATGTTTAACCCATAGTCCATCAGGAAGACCATGCAAACCTTATGTATATAGTTTCCTAATTGTGGTTGTACCCCATTGAAATAGCAGTTGGATTGCACACCTGATTCCAGCTGCAGTGCAGTGCCCTGCCAATATAACCAGAAGACCTTGTGACTTTGCCGCCAGATATAATATTCTCTGACATGCTTCATAGAGACAAGCATAGTTTGGTTGCAGCTGATTGACAGGTCTTTCCAAAATGGCAATGTTTTCTTCTATACCCCGCTCTGTATCCACCAGTAGTTTATGCCCATAAATGGGTTATTGGTGTTCCAAGGAGAAATTGCATTATAAAGTGTGCAGTTCTTTTTCTTCTGTTAGCCATTGTGCAAGTGGAACGTTTTAGGCTAAATCAACCTTTTTTAGTGGAAAAAAAAATATTTTTTCTGTTTTATCGCCCAACGTTATAAAATTCTGGGAATCATCTGTGTGGTCAAAATATTTAATACAATCTTAGATGAATTCCATGAGGGGAGTAGCTTTCAAAATAGAGTCATTTATGTGGGGCCTCTGTAAAAGTAACCTAGTATCTACAATCTACTTTAGCTAAGAATGCTTTACAAATGATAACACCGTGTCTGCGAATTGAGATACTGATTTGGCTTTTATCCTAAGTCATATTGCACGACTCGTTAAAGAGTTGATTGTGACTTGTAGGATTGCTACTTCCAACAGGTGGCGCTATAGAGTTTAAGTCCTCTTTTTCTCAGAGGAGGCAATTTGCAAATAGTAGTTTTAGAATTCTAAAGTTCAGTTACCAGAACTACACCCTGACTTTAACCAGAAACCAAGCCCAATTGAAAAAAATGGGGACCCGAACTTTTGAGCTGGAAAATTCTCTCTCTCATCCTGCAATGGATTTTCACCAGAACTCAGAACATTGCAAAGAACTTTATGGAGAAGTCTGTCCGGTAAGACCCTGATTTTTTTCATTCGGGTTCGCTCTTCTCTAATAAATAGCGTTCCTTTTCTTCTGATCCCTGCCTTGTGTCCTTAAAAAAATTTTGACCACATGTAGGATGTTGACACATTCAGGAAAAATTTTGTAGCAAAATTTTAGCTCCACCATCTCCTTTTACTCAATGTAAAAATTAAACATTTAGGTCTAAACCATGATTTTACTGGGTATAAATGTATTTTTTTGTTTCCATATTCTGCCATTTTAAATTATGTGAAGCATCTGTGCTTCAGAAATGCCCAGTACACCCCTAGATGAATTTATTAAGGTGAATAGTATAAAATATTGGTATACTTTTTAGGGTCTTTCCTGTTTTGTATTTTTGTATGTTAGGGTCTTTGCAAATGTGAAATTGCGTTGGCAATCTATTCCATCCAAACTTGCGCACCAAAAGTCAAATAGTGCCCTTTCCATTCTGAGCCCTGATGCACACACAAACACTTGTTCCAAACCACATATGAAGCATCAGCATACTCAGGAGAAATTGCACAATAAATTGTGAGGTCAATTTTTACACTCTTACCCTTGTGAAAATTAAACATTTGAAGCTAAAATAACATTATTTGTGGAAAAAAATAAGATTTTATTTTTTTTGTCTCAATATTATAAACTTTTGTAGGTCTAAAACGGTTACTATACCCTTTGATGAACCTTGGATATACAGTATATAGGGTATCTGTACTCAGGAGAAATTGCACTGAAAATTCTGGGGTCCATTTCTCCTGTTCTTTTCATGAAAATGAAAAATATTGAGACTAATATTTTTGTCTAAAACAATAAATTTGTCATTCCAATTTGCATTAATTTTTGTGAAGCACCTAAAGGGTTAGCAAGATTTCTGAATGTGGTTTTGAATGCTTAGATGGGTGCATTTTTTAAAATGAAGATTTTTGGGGGGTTGGGGAGTTCCTGTATCTGACAATAAGGCCCCTCAAAGTAATTTAGAAAATAGTCCTTAAAAAAAGAGTTTGTAAATTTTGTTGAAAAATTGCTAAACATTTAACTTTTAACCCTTCTTAGAATCTAACAAAAGCAGACATTTCTAAACAATTACATAAATGACAATGACACAAATTAGTCAAATGATAAATGTTAATTAATAACTGTTTAGTGTGGTATGACTATCCGCATTAAGGGTATAAAAATAAAAATTTAGAAAATTGCTAATTTTCGACATTTTCATTAAATTTCAGATATTTTCATAGATAAATACAAATCATATCGTACTAAACTTACTATTACTAACATAAAGTGTAATGTCACAATAAATTCTTAGTCTAAAGTCTTAGAATCACTGGGATATTAAGAAGAGCTCCGTAGTCATTCCACTTAAATTTACTCATTTTAGATTTGAAAATTTTGGTTTTGTCCGGAAGGTAAAAACTGGCTTTGTTGGGAAGTATTTAAAGGAGTTATCTGGGACAGTTTTGTCTTCTGTGCGGGAGCCTGCTCAGAGCAGTCATGAACCACTCCTGCCTACAATTCTGCTGCTTCATTTGACTGCATGTCAACAGAGCAGCTCTACGTCTAGATTACCACTTTAATAGTAGAACATTTAATCCATAGCCATTTTCACTTAGCTCCTTGTAGTTTTGAAATTTCTTTCTAGCCATGAGTTATTTATTTATTTTTCTTGCTTATATTACAGCAACATATTATGCAGCGCTTTACTAATATTGTCTTCACTCATTACTCATTGTCCCCATTGGTCTCACTATCTAAATTCCCTATCAGTTTTTATTACAATGAAAACAGCAGAATAAGCATTTGTTGATAGTGATATTAGCATCCAGCTCCTTGTCCTAGATTGTGAGTTCATCAAAAGACTGCAGTATCTGGGACAGAAAACCATTAATTTGTTACATCTATTGGACTAGAAATAAATGCTAGCATGCTAGTGGGTTTATGTTTAATATGTTCTGCTTTCTTCTCCAAATAGTAATATACCTTGTAGGAAAAAAAAAGAGCAGATAGTGTCTTATCTCATGATTTAAAGGAAGATTCGCCAGTAATCTAACTGCTCACCTGATGTAGAAGATTCATAGGCATATAGTGCCGGCTGCCGCAGATCCACCGGTCGACATGCGACCTTAGCTAAATCGCTGAATAGGATGATTTGTGGGTTATGATCCATGCTGCCAGCTCATCCAGAAACAGACAAAATGGTTTATTCGACGCGTTTCGGAGTGCATATGACTCCTTCAGGACAATACTAGTGATGAGCAAATATACTCGTTACTCGAGATTTCCTGAGCACGCTCGGGGGTTCTCCGAGTATTTTTTAGTGCTCGGAGATTTAGTTTTCCTCACCTCAGCTGAATGATTTACATCTCTTAGCCAGCTTGATTACATGTGGGGATTTCCTAGCAACCAGGCAACCCCCACATGTACTTATGCTGGCTAACAGATGCAAATCATTCAGCTGCGGCGATGAAAACTAAATCTCCAAGCATTACAAAAAAAAAATATTCCGAGGTCACCCGAGCGTGCTCAGGAAATCTCGAGTAACGAGTATATTCGCTCATCACTAGACAATACCACAAGACTCCTATTCAGCGTTTCTTTTCCAAATAAAAGATAGATATTATGTTAGAGGTAATAAAAGTTTATAGGCATTACTGGCGTGATAATTAGTGATGAGTGAATATACTAATTACTCGAGATTTCCCGAGCTAATTACTCGAGATTTCCCGAGCATGCTCGGGTGACCTCCGAGTATTTTTTAGTGATTAGAAATTTAGTTTTCATCACCACAGCTGAATGATTTACATCTCTTAGCCAGCTTGATTACATGTGGATATTCCCTAGCAACCAGGCAACCCCCACATGTACTTATGCTGGCTAACAGATGTAAATCATTCAGCTGCGGCGATGAAAACTAAATATTCAAGCACTGAAAAATACTCGGAGGACACCCGAGCGTGCTCGGGAAATCTCGATTGATGGGCATATTCACTCATCACTAGTGATAATGTAAAAAAGACTCTAGGCAAGGTCCTTACTGGTTCTTTAGTTGTCCGGTCTCCATGATAAACTATAATAGAGTTATACTCATAAATCAGCATTTTATCCTGTGTTTCAATGGCCGTTAAGTATGAATCCCAGATTACACAAGTCTCAGTATTCAGATATGCTACTTAATATTAAACATGTGATTATAGAAACTTAAGCCATGATTCATCAAGGCTGGAGTTGTAAACGCTGGTCTTGACGAGGAGGTGTGCTGGAGTCAGGCACTCAAGGTTCATTAATACCATCACCACCTTGGGTTTTTCATTTTTCAGTTTCCGTTTTTTGTTTGTCTTCTTCCCAGAGCCATATATTTTTTTTTTATTTCACTTTGGCCATATGAGGGCTAGTTTTTTTGTGGGACGAGTTGTACTTTTGAACAACTCTGTTGTTTTTGCCATATAGTGTACTGTAAAAAGGAAAAAAAAAATCAAAGTGCAGTGAAATTGCAAACAAAGTGCAATTCCACAACTGTATTTTGTTTTCCTAGTTTACCATGTTCACTAAATGACAAAAACACTAACATGGTTAAAACCCACAATATCTCAGTTAAATCAGGTAACAGCTGTAACGGGGGCCAGGGTGGTAGTCATGGCGAGGGGCTTCTGTATTTCCCTCACATCCTGGCGCCCCGCTGCATTAATAAAAGTACCGTATATACTCGAGTATAAGCCGAGATTTTCAGCCCAAATTTTTGGGCTGAAAGTGCCCCTCTCGGCTTATACTCGAGTCATGGTAGCGATGCGGTCGGCGGGTGAGGGGGTGAGGGTGCTGAGGCATACTTACCTAGTCCCAGCGATCCTCGCGCTGTCCCTGCCTTCCTCCCCGTCTTCTGTGCTGCAGCTTCTTCCCCTCTTCAGCGGTCACGTGGGACCGCTCATTACAGAAATGAATAGGTGGCTCCACCTCCCATAGGGGTGGAACCGCCTATTCATTTCTCTAATCAGCGGTGCCGGTGACCGCTGACAGGAAGAGGCTGCAGCACAGAAGATGGGGAGGAAGGCAGGGACAGCGCGAGGATCGCTGGGACTAGGTGAGTATGTTATATTTACCTGTCCACGTTCCAGCCGCCGGGCGCCGCTCCATCTTCCCGGCGTCTGCACTCTGACTGTTCAGGTCAGAGGGCGCGATGACGCATATAGTGTGCGCGGCGCCCTCTGCCTGATCAGTCAGAGCGGGGAGACGCCGGAACGAGACGCTGGGAGCTGCAATCAAGAGAGGTGAGTATGTGTTTTTTTTTTATTGCAGCAGCAGCGGCCATGGCACAGATTTATGTGCAGCATCTATGGGGCACAATGAACGCTGCAGAGCACTATATGGGGCATCTGTGCAGCATCTATGGGGCACAATGAACGCTGCAGAGCACTATATGGGGCATCTGTGCAGCATCTATGGGGCACAATGAACGCTGCAGAGCATTAAATGGGGTATCTGTGCAGCATCTATGGGGCACAATGAACGCTGCAGAGCACTATATGGGGCATCTGTGCAGCATCTATGGGGCACAATGAACGCTGCAGAGCATTAAATGGGGTATCTGTGCAGCATCTATGGGGCACAATGAACGCTGCAGAGCACTATATGGGGCATCTGTGCAGCATCTATGGGGCACAATGAACGCTGCAGAGCACTATATGGGGCATCTGTGCAGCATCTATGGGGCACAATGAACGCTGCAGAGCAATATATGGGGCATCTGTGCAGCATCTATGGGGCACAATGAACGCTGCAGAGCAATATATGGGGCATCTGTGCAGCATCTATGGGGCACAATGAATGCTGCAGAGCACTATATGGGGCATCTGTGCAGCATCTATGGGGCACAATGAACGCTGCAGAGCAATATATGGGGCATCTGTGCAGCATCTATGGGGCACAATGAACGCTGCAGAGCACTATATGGGGCATCTGTGCAGCATCTATGGGGCACAATGAACGCTGCAGAGCAATATATGGGGCATCTGTGCAGCATCTATGGGGCACAATGAACGCTGCAGAGCAATATATGGGGCATCTGTGCAGCATCTATGGGGCACAATGAACGCTGCAGAGCAATATATGGGGCATCTGTGCAGCATCTATGGGGCACAATGAACGCTGCAGAGCACTATATAGGGCATCTGTGCAGCATCTATGGGGCACAATGAACGCTGCAGAGCACTATATGGGGCATCTGTGCAGCATCTATGGGGCACAATGAATGCTGCAGAGCAATATATGGGGCATCTGTGCAGCATCTATGGGGCACAATGAACGCTGCAGAGCAATATATGAGGCATCTGTGCAGCATCTATGGGGCACAATGAACGCTGTAGAGCACTATATGGGGCATCTGTGCAGCATCTATGGGGCACAATGAACACTACAGAGCACTATATGGGGCATCTGTGCAGCATCTATGGGGCACAATGAACGCTGCAGAGCACTATATGGGGCATCTGTGCAGCATCTATGGGGCACAATGAACGCTGCAGAGCACTATATGGGGCATCTGTGCAGCATCTATGGGGCAATATGAACGGTGCAGAGCACTATGGGGCATCTGTGCAGCATCTATGGGGCAATATGAACGGTGCAGAGCACTGTATGGGGCACAGATATTGGGCAAAAATGAACGGTGCAGAGCATATATGGGGCACATATGGGGCAATATGAACGATGCAGAGCACTATATGGCACAGCTATGGGGAAATAATGATCTATTTTTATTTTTGAAATTCACCGGTAAATGCTGCATTTCCACCCTAGGCTTATACTCGAGTCAATAAGTTTTCCAAGTTTTTTGTGGCAAAATTAGGGGGGTCGGCTTATACTCAGGTCGGCTTATACTCGAGTATATACGGTATGTCTATTTTGTGGTGTGTTGTGTGGGTCATGTACTTCACCCACCTGTAGGTCAAGGATCTCTTCAGCATACAGAGCTCCAGTCCATTTCAGACACACACAAATATAATCAGAGTCCTTGTTCTTTTCCAATGAAATTTTGCTGAACTCTGGCCTCCTCATGACAGTTACAGTCCATCCATTTTCACAATACATGAGTAATCCATCTCCTGCATTTTCCCTGGTCTGTTCCCTCATCTTTTCTTCCTGCACCGTGGTTCCCAGGCCCGCAGCTTCCTGAACCATCCAGCTAGATGATATTCAGTGCTCCCCATCCACTTTCCCCATCTTGGGCGAAAATTCAGGTTGCCTTCGAAATCTGTTCTATAACCTAACTCAATCTAATCTCCTACTCTAGAGTGCTCCCAGTGTTCTAACTCCTAAATGACCCCTTATTAATACTAAACCTTACACTACCACTATCTTTGCCTATCTCTATCCCTAAACCATAAACCTATATATAACTCACTTAGTACATATACATAAGCACGCTGCTTGACATGTTAATACACAATAACATAGTAACATAGTAACATAGTAACATAGTTAGTAAGGCCGAAAAAAGACATTTGTCCATCCAGTTCAGCCTATATTCCATCATAATAAATCCCCAGATCTACGTCCTTCTACAGAACCTAATAATTGTATGATACAATATTGTTCTGCTCCAGGAAGACATCCAGGCCTCTCTTGAACCCCTCGACTGAGTTCGCCATCACCACCTCCTCAGGCAAGCAATTCCAGATTCTCACTGCCCTAACAGTAAAGAATCCTCTTCTATGTTGGTGGAAAAACCTTCTCTCCTCCAGACGCAAAGAATGCCCCCTTGTGCCCGTCACCTTCCTTGGTATAAACAGATCCTCAGCGAGATATTTGTATTGTCCCCTTATATACTTATACATGGTTATTAGATCGCCCCTCAGTCGTCTTTTTTCTAGACTAAATAATCCTAATTTCGCTAATCTATCTGGGTATTGTAGTTCTCCCATCCCCTTTATTAATTTTGTTGCCCTCCTTTGTACTCTCTCTAGTTCCATTATATCCTTCATGAGCACCGGTGCCCAAAACTGGACACAGTACTCCATGTGCGTTCTAACTAGGGATTTGTACAGAGGCAGTATAATGCTCTCATCATGTGTATCCAGACCTCTTTTAATGCACCCCATGATCCTGTTTGCCTTGGCAGCTGCTGCCTGGCACTGGCTGCTCCAGGTAAGTTTATCATTAACTAGGATCCCCAAGTCCTTCTCCCTGTCAGATTTACCCAGTGGTTTCCCATTCAGTGTGTAATGGTGATATTGATTCCTTCTTTCACATGTGAAATGTACCCATTTTATTAGGAAAGTGTGCAAAGGAATGCAAGGCCCAACCAGCCACCTGCACACCCCCTTACACAGCAATAAAGAAAAATAATAAAATATATCTTTAAATGAATAACCATAAAATTAGAGCTACCCTTAAAGGGAAGGTGAGGTTCCAGTGCAATAATTATAAATCACTCTTAACCTATTTATGTTGTTGGCTAAGCACAAAAGGTGTCTATATATATAATCAAGTGCATAGACTCCAATGTATGTATAGTACAAACAACAAATTCCAGTCCTAACTACAAAATAACTGGATTAAACCCTAATTAAACCACATAGTAGGCATAATAATCACAATAAATAGTTCCTGATAAATATTTTGAGGGAACGAAGTTTGACAGTGGTCAAAGAAAAACTTCTACCTTAAAGACACTATAGAAAGATCACAGTTTCCTATGTGGATATAGGTAAAATTCATGAGTGAGGTAAACAATATCCACCCAACAACATATATACAGTATAAAATGGAATGGTCTCACCCATGTGTGGAAAGCAGGTCAGGTGTTTGATGTCATCGCGGTACAATGGAGACCCACCAGGAGCAATGGGGTAAACTTGCCCTTAAAGACCCTGTAAAGGCTGGCATAACCTGAACTCCAGTACTCGCGCCCCAACAAGGGCAGTCCACATTTAACCCTTACAATAAAGGCCCTATACTTTCTCTGTGCTTCCCATGTTCACTAAATGCTAAAACTGACCCGCCATTGTGATTCTCCAGGTCATTCTGCATTTGTAGGTACGAAACATGTCTAGGTTCTATTTTATTTAAGTGGTGTAAAAGAATCCAAACTTTCTTAGAAAAAAAGTCGCCATTTTCTGAGACCTGTAGTGTCTCCATTTTTCGTGATCTGGGGCTGGGTAAGGGCTAATTTTTTGCATGTTGATAAAACGTTTTTATTGATACCATTTTGATGTAGATACTATCTTTTGATCGACTGCTATTGCATTTTAATACAATGTTCCGGCGATCAAAAACAACGTAGTTCTTGCGTTTTGACTTTTTTGTCATTACGCCGTTTGCCAGATTAATTATACTTATATATTGATAGATCAGATGATTCTGAACTTGACTATACCAAATATGTGTATGGGGAGAATGTGTGGGGGATTTGAACTTTTATATTTTTTTTACTTTTTAAATATTTTAAAAAACATTTTTTTTACTTTTTACTTGATTTAATAGTCTTCATGGGACACTAGAAGCTGCAATCTTCTGATCGCTTGGGCTACACTGGGCTTCAGCCCTGCTCTATGTAGCTAAATTGCTCATCTGCAATGAGCACCGGCAGCTCATAGCATTCCGGCAATGTCAACCACAGGAGTCTGCTGCAGACCCCGGATTGTCATGCCAACTCATCGGCGACCCATGCTCATGGGACGTGATGGATGGGATTAGTGACGCACTTCTGGTGTGAGCATATCAAATGCCGCTGTCAAAGATTGATAGTGGCAATTGACATGCTATCACTACGGGTGGATTGCGATTCCACCCACGGTTGTAAGGGGCACATGTCAGTTAAGAGACAGCCAACATAGAGAAACTCAAAAAAAATCATAAAAAGCAGACTCACCCAAACCTTGTCAAATGATGAATGCACTAGCAGGGTGCAGCAGGCCCCCAATGATAAAGACTGGAGCAGCACAGGTACAAACTACTGATGAGAACAACACCCATTCACCTAAATAATGGAGGGGTGGCTGCCTAATAGCAAAAATGCACACAGATAAGGCTTGCATAAGACCCTGTTCACACAGGTAGGTGTGATGCACAGTGTTTGGATAACCTATTGATCGCGCCCATAGTATTAGCAGGTGGGCCGTCCAGCACTATATATAAATGCACCACATAAAAACCAAGCCAACATAAAAGGGCCCTGCCGCACCCTGCAAAAAATGATAAAAAGTGCAATAAAAAGATGAAAAAATTAATGCATATAATACATTAAATGAGGTATTGGTTGCAATTTTGGCCAAAATGGATAAACTCGCACCCAGCGTCAAGGGTCCTCATTAACTTGCAAGTCCTATGCTAATATCAAAACAGCTAAAATAGAGAAACTCAAAAAAACACATCATAAAAAGTAGACTCACCAAAACCTTGTCAAATGACAAATGCACTAGCAGGGTACAGCGGCCCCCCACTGATAAAAGCTGGAGCTGACATGTGCCCGCAATAGGCAGGGGCGGAATCACAATTTGCCTGCTCCTATTAACTAGTTAAATGCCGCTTTCAAATGCTGATAGCAGCATTTAATGCACACTTCTGGCCATTGGGCCGGAAATACGCTCACTGCAGACACCGTCACGTAATCGGGGGTCAACGGTGGGTCGGCATGACAACCAGAGGTCTCCTGAAGACCTCTATGGTTGTTGATGCCAGATTGCTGTGAGCACCACCCCGTGGTCGGCGCTCATAGCAATGCTGTAATTCAGCTACATAGGGGTGATCTGAGCATCACTCTTATGTAGCAGAGCCGATCAGGCTATTCCAGCTTCTAGCCTCCTATGAAGGCTATTGAAGAATGGCAAAAGTTAAAAAAAGTTTTTAAAATATGAAAAAAAAAAAAAATGAAAGTTCAAATCACCCCCCTTTCACCCCATTCAAAATAAAACAAAATTTTTTTTTTTTTCAGAATTGCAGAATCTGTCAATAAAAAGAGTCAAACTGATTGTTAAATGAGAAAACAATTCAAAATGCCAGAATCACTTTTTTTGGTCGCTGCGACATTGAATTAAAATGCAATAACGGGCAATCAAAAGAGTGTATCTGCACCAAAATGGTATTAAAAATTCAGCTTGTCATGCAAATAAGCCCTCACTCAACCCCAGATCATGAAAAATGGAGACGCTACGGGTCTCGGAAAATTGCTAAATCTTTTTTTTTTGTAGCAAAGTTTTGAATTTTTTTCACCACTTAGATAAAAAATAACCTAGACATGTTTGATGTCTATGAACTCGTACTGACCTGGAGAATCATAATAGCAGGTCAGTTTTAGCATTTATTGAACCTAGCAAAAAAGCCAAACAAGAAACAAGTGTGGGATTGCACTTTTTTTGCAATGTCACCGCACTTGGAATGCTTTTCACGTTTTTTAGTACACGGCATGGTAAAACCAATGGTGTCGTTTAAAATTACAACTCGTCCCGCAAAAAATAAGCCCTTACATGGCCATATTGACAGAAAAATAAAAAAGTTATGGCTCTGGGAAGGAGGGGAGTGAAAAACGAAAACACAAAACCGAAAAAAGCTCCGGGGGTTAAGAGGTTAAAACAACTTCTGGAGGTATATTTTCATGGAGATCTATGTCAGGCTGATAGATCTTAACATCTCATTTACTTATTAAGAAAAATGTGGATTTCTCAGGAATAAGACATGAGAATGCAGATATCGAGGTATCATTTTATTCAGCTTTCCATGACCTACATTTTTTTGCAGTGGATTGACCCTCTCAGCACCCCTTGTATCTCCAGTATTAGATCAAATGGACACGGCGGACAGTAGTGTGAACAGCCTTTTCTCACCTCAGCACTCCTGGTATCTTCAGTATTAGATCAAATAGACAGGGTTGATGGCAATGTTAGCTCTTCTTTCCTCCTTACCCTTCCTATCTCCAGCATTACATCATAATATACATAGTGAACATATCTTCCTGCACATGAAGGGATTGAGCAGAGCAGGGTGGACAGCAGTATAAGCAGCCTCTTCTCGCCACAGTACCCTTCCTATATCCAGCATTAGATGAGATTATTCATAGGGAATACATCATCCTGCATATGAAGGGATGTAGAAGAACAGGGTGGACAGCAATATGAGCAGCCCCTTCTTACCACTGTTTCCTTCAAATCTCCAACATTAGACCAGAATGTTTGCAGGGAATACATCTTCCTGCATATGAAGAGATGGAGTTGAGCAGGGTGGACAGCAATATGAGCAACCTCTTTTACCGTGGTATCCTTCATATCCTTCAGATCTCCAGCATTAGATCATTATATCAGATTATTTGTAGGGAGCACATCTTCCTGCACATGAAAGGATGGGATAAAGCAGGGTGGACAGCAATATGAGCAGCCTCTTCTTACCGTAGTATTCTTGATATCTCCAGCATTAGATCAGAATATGTATAGGCAGCACATCTTCCTGCATATGAAGGGATAGAGTAGAGCAGGATGGACAGAAATATGAGCAGCCTCTATTTACCACAGTACCCTTCCTATCTCCAGCATTAGCTCAAAATATTTGTAGGGAGCACATCTTTCTGCACATGAAGGGATGATGTAGAGCAAGGTGGAGAGCAAAATAAGCAGCCTCTTCTTACCGTAGTATCCTTCATATCTCCAGCATTAGATCAGAATATTCATAGGGAGCACATCTTTCTGCACATGAAGGGATAATGTAGAGCAGGATGGACAGCAATATGAGCAGCCTCTTCTTACCGTAATATCCTTCATATCTCCAGCATTAGATCAGAATATTTGTAGGGAGCACATCTTTCTGCACATGAAGGGATGATGTAGAGCAGGGTGGAGAGCAATATGAGCAGCCTCTTCTTACCGTAATATCCTTCATATCTCCAGCATTAGATCAGAATATTTGTAGGGGGCACATCTTTCTGCACATGAAGGGATGATGTAGAGCAGGGTGGAGAGCAATATAAGCAGCCTCTATTTACCACAGTACCCTTCCTATCTCCAGCATTAGCTCATAATATCCATGTGGAGCATATCTTCCTGCATATGAAGGGATGGAGTAGAGCAGGATGGACAGAAATATGGCAGCCTCTTCTTACCGTAATATCCTTCATATCTCCAGCATTAGATCAGAATATTTGTAGGGAGCACATCTTTCTGCACATGAAGGGATGATGTAGAGCAGGATGGACAGCAATATGAGCAGCCTCTTCTTACCGTAATATCCTTCATATCTCCAGCATTAGATCAGAATATTCATAGGGAGCACATCTTTCTGCACATGAAGGGATAATGTAGAGCAGGATGGACAGCAATATGAGCAGCCTCTTCTTACCGTAATATCCTTCATATCTCCAGCATTAGATCAGAATATTTGTAGGGAGCACATCTTTCTGCACATGAAGGGATGATGTAGAGCAGGGTGGAGAGCAATATGAGCAGCCTCTTCTTACCGTAATATCCTTCATATCTCCAGCATTAGATCAGAATATTTGTAGGGGGCACATCTTTCTGCACATGAAGGGATGATGTAGAGCAGGGTGGAGAGCAATATAAGCAGCCTCTATTTACCACAGTACCCTTCCTATCTCCAGCATTAGCTCATAATATCCATGTGGAGCATATCTTCCTGCATATGAAGGGATGGAGTAGAGCAGGATGGACAGAAATATGGCAGCCTCTTCTTACCGTAATATCCTTCATATCTCCAGCATTAGATCAGAATATTTGTAGGGAGCACATCTTTCTACACATGAAGGGATGATGTAGAGCAGGATGGACAGCAATATGAGCAGCTTCTTCTTACCGCAGTATCCTTCATGTCTCCAGTATTAGATCAGAATATCCATAGAGAGCACATCTTCTTGTACATGAAGGGAAGGAGCAAAGCTTTCTACTTCACTTGTTTGCAGACTACTGTCCTATTAACAGATCAAACAGATTGATTTCAGTATAGGACATTGGCCTTTTTAATTTTATTGTAATCACTTCCTTAACACCTTGCTAATTAAAGGTGTTTATTTCTAATTATAGTTTATTTTAATTGTTTATTTTGTCCTGTCCATGGGAACCTTTTTAAGTGTGCTGGAATAAAATGCACCCGATTTATTAAGAGGCACATTATTAACATGTTTACACCCTTGGCCATACACATGCCAGAAAGTCCAATCTGCTTTATAACGTAAACCAATATCTGGAATAAATTATAGTAAACTTGTAGGGCTGCAGAGGTCCTGTCTCTTTTGACGAACCCCACTATTTTTTTTAGAAAAATATGAAGACTGAGAAAAAATTTCTGACAGTTTTTCCGACACAATTCATATCCTGTGCTCTATGTAAGATGTTTTGTCCCCTATAAGAAGCATTGTATTACAACAGCTCAAGAGTTTTGTGAACAAACATCTAAAGCTGACTTTTATTCCTAACTCCATGGCATAATATGGCAGGTGCAGGAAAACTATTGTGTTCTACATGTATTACCAATTTATCAAAACCCCCACAGGATAATAAACTATAATACATCATGTTTATTTACACTTCACGTATTCTGAATTCTGATTTGCACAGCTTGTAATTATTGTATAATAGGATTGTTATACTGCATTTTACACCGATCAGGCTTACCATCAAAGTCACCGACAATGGCACCTGTCAGGGGGAGGGATATATTAGACAGCACGAGAATAGTGAGGTTTTGAAGTTGATATATGGGAAGCTAGATAAATTGGCAAACATAAGGAATTGAGTGACAAGGACTAAACTGTGATGGCTAGATAAATGGACCAAGCATCACAAACGTCAAATCTTGCCAATATGCTGTGGAAGTACCTACCAAATGTAATCCATAGAAGGACACAGACGTGTAGGGGATATGGATGTGCATGGGGGCTGAAGGCTATTCCAGCCTGACCGTACCAACAATAAGTTGCCTTGGCACAAACTACTTAATAAGTTAAGGCTGAACATGATAGAAAATAGTATCAGAGCTCGACCACAGAGTAATGGAAAAAAATGACCTGGTCTGATGATAAATCACATTTTCTTTTACATTACGTGAACAGCTGAGTGTATGAATGTCACCTACTCGGAGAAAGGATGGCACCAGGATACACTATGCAAGGCTTTTCCTAAATTTTGCATTAAGCTGGTGTGCTTTGTAGTGTATATGTCTAATATGTTCCTTCTACTGTACAATTCATAGATTTATTTTCACATACAGTACTGCAGCCATTGAGGTTAACTGGCAAGTACAATAATTGATTTAATTCTTAGTTGTAGTTTTGCCTTTGTTCTCAAGATGGTGACAGAGAGGGGTAAAATGAAACTGGTGAAGTAAAAACCAGAAAATAATTGCATGTTTGTAGCACTTCTGACTTGATGTCCATAGTATAGAGACTTTTTCTTTAAATAAAAAATGGCCCTTTTGTCTGCAACTCTGATGGTCACATGACATGATATGATATGATTACTCTAAATAAGTCATGCTGCCTCAATTATATTTTTAAAGCATGCAAGGAAATATATATATATATATATATATATATATATATATATATATAGTACACATTCCTCTAAATCTAGTACACAATAAAACAAGTAATTATCTATGTACCATTTAAAAGGGTTCTCCGGGAGTTGAAAGAAATTGTAATAAGGAATGAATAGCTAAATACCTTTGAATAGCAATTCACGCTTGATTTGTTTTGTTTTGTCTATAGAATTGAAATGGCCACCACCTTGTCACACTGACAGAAACCTGTCCTAGAATATAGGACAGGTTCCTGTGGTCATATGCAGTTTGTTGTTCCTCCTCTTACCTTCATGTGTAGAACGCTATCAGTGGATATTTTAATCTAATACTATATTGGAGGTGCTGAGGTAAGATGAGGCTGCTCACACTGCTGTCCATAATGTCTGTCTGATCTAATACTATACATACAGGGGATGTTGAGGTAATAAGAAGCTGCTCACACTGCTACCCACTATGTGTTTCTGATCTTATACTGAAGGTATCGGGAGTGCAGAGGTAATAATTGGCTGATTATATGTCTGCCCTTATTGTCTTGCTGATCAAATACTTGAGATACAGGTAGTGCTGAGGCAAGAAGAGGCTGCTGTTGACCCTGTTTTTCTTATCCAATGCTGGAGATACCAGGGGTTCTGAGGTAAGAAGAGGCTGCTCACACTGCTGTTCACCATGTCTTATCAAATACTGGAAACACCAGGGGTGCTGAGGTAATGAAACACTACCTACACTTCTGCCCACCCTGTCGATGTGATCTAATACTAGAGATATCAGGAGTGCTGAGGTAAAAACAGGCTGTTCACACTGCTGTTCACCATGTCTTTCTTATCAAATACTGGAAATACTAGGGGTGCTGAGGTAAATAATCACTACTCACACTGCTGACCACCCTGTCTATGTAATCTAATAATGGAGATATCAGGAGTGCCAAGGTAAAAAGAGGCTGCTCACATTCCTGTCTATTATGTCTTTCTGATCTAATACTGGAGATATCAAGAGTGCTGAGGTAAGAAGAGGCTGTTCATACTGCCTGCCCTACCTAAATGATCTAATACTGGAGATACCAGGAGTGCTGACTTAAGAAGAGGCTACTCACACTGCTGCCCACCATATCTTTCTGATCTAATGCTGGAAATACAAGTGGTACTGAAGTAAGAATTGGCTACTTATACGTATTCTCATCATTGCCTTTCTTATCTAATATTATACTGTAGATGCTAGGAGTGCTGAGGTAACGAGGCTGCTCACACTGCTGCCTACCCTGATTTTCTTATTGAAGTTTACTGACAATGTTTTTTTTCCAAGTGTGGAACTTTCATCTATCTATCTATCTATCTATCTATCTATCTTTCTATCTATATCCAAATCATTCGTTGAATATTCTAATTCATTAGCAGACATTTTTAATTATTTCCCCCGGCCAAGCTGTTTTATAGGTATTTACTGTGAGGGTAACATAGGAAATTCACCTTGCTTGCTGGCAGATAACATAAGATAAACTATTCCCAGTTTTC
This sequence comes from Ranitomeya imitator, assembly GCF_032444005.1. Lineage (NCBI taxonomy): Eukaryota > Metazoa > Chordata > Amphibia > Anura > Dendrobatidae > Ranitomeya > Ranitomeya imitator. Next base: position 617,500,473 of record NC_091284.1, read on the forward strand.
AACACTTTAGCGCACACCTTGGCGTTTTTCAGCTTGTTTGTTATGCAAAGTGACCTTGAAAATGAATCTCCTATATGTGTGTCTCCTAGCTCGCATAAAATCAGCCATCTGCTATCGCACTCCTATCACAAGTGGTAAAAAAAAACACAATTGTGCAATTTTACAGCCATAACATGAATATGTTTAAAAAAAAAAATCTCCTTGTTTCCTCAAACAGCATGTCTTCGTGACAACACCGACACATGCATTTATACATGGCGGGGAGAATTACTGGGCAGATAACAATTTGGAATGCTGTTATTAAAACAGTATGCTCAGTTCATTTTCAACAGTTTCGAATTAGACTCAGTCCTAATGAAATAGATACGCTTTCCTTCACAAAGAGGCTGATCTCCCTTAGTTAATATAGCTTTAGCGGTGTCTCGCCGACCATGCCTTCAGCTCTATTTGTGTTTCACAGCGTGATAAGCCTAGAGTGTTGATTTTTAAGGACCCTGCTGATGAAAGGTAATGGAATTATTACATCTTTATCGCATTATAGAGAAAAAAGAAAAAATTGGGCTGGTAGGTAATGTTTTTATTGGTGTTTTACAAAAGCTTTGTGGCTAAAAAGGCTTTCTCCTCTTCCTTGAAATCATTTCATCCATGGAAATGATATGCTATTATTTAATGTCTGCACAGCTAGTCTGAGAGGACCTAATAGTGAATGGATTGGACGTGAAGTGCCTCCTGCTTACAGATATGGATCAGCTCAGTCACACGCTGTACCAGCTGTCATCTCAGCCTTACTGCTGTGATTTAATTAGTGTGTTTATGTCCTTTCTAATAATATTTCCCTCTCCATGAAAGGGCAAATGCAACAGGGACTTTTTTTTCCCTCTGTGGCTTTACAGATTGAGGAATGTGGCCTACATTTAATATTCTGAGACAAGGGATTGAATCGCCATATCTGTCACTTCAAGCTGTTGATTAATTGTTCAGCCGAGAAGTGTTTTTCCTTCCTTGGGGTCATGATTATGCCAAAGAGACTACAATCAAGTAAATATGTGAAGAATGACATATATGATTTAAAAAAAATGTTCTGACCAGGACCTATCTGGTCTCACTTATCCGGGTGTGACGTGTTGAAGGAAATAAGCGTTTGTAAGGGATGCAAGTGTTTGAAGACATAGGTATTTGAACCAAGGGTTTTCAGATATTTGCTACGTGAGTAATGATGAGGGATATATGTGTGATCAATATGTGACTGAGCTTTGTCAACAGACTCAACACCACTGTAGCCTTGTCAACGATAAGTCTGGGAAGTCATATGAGGTCGGCCAAACTTCCACCCCTATACATCATTCAAATACCCCTATGTCATCCCAGAGGGAATTGTTAGTTACCTTTACTGCAGAAACAGTATGCTGCTGTCTTATAAAGAAAAGGCTTATGTTGAAGGCCTATAGAACATACGGTAAGCTCCATTAGGCAATCTACTTAATGCTCAATTATTAGTTAAATGTATCCTATTATTAGAGGAATTTATGATATGTGTTATGTTAGGTATAACTGAACAGCAAAACTCCAAAATTAGTATATATGTTGGTCCTTTAAAACCTAATTGGGTATTCTCAAACCAGATATTTCTGGCATATCAATTTAAAGGGGTTGTCCGGTCCAAATCAATTAGTCTGCAGTCACTCTGTGTGGCTGCAGACCTATGAATCCCCCCAGCGCAACGCACTGTGTGCTGCGGAGATTCACCATATTATGAACCGTGACCTGAGGATATGTATTACTTAAACATACATATTCCAATAAGAAGAAAATAGCGGCACCAAAATCCAATCTTTGCTAGAGCAACAGTGCCTCATGGAAAATTTTGCCGGTTCCTGGATCAGAGAGTTTGTATGAGTTATACATAATCCTGGCCAGTGGGCGCAGCCTGGCTCTATTCACTTATATTGAGCTGAGGCCATGACGCAGCCAGCCAGGAGGTCATGGCCGACTACAGAACGCAGCCTCGCTCTATACAAGTGTATACTGGCCAGTAGTATGTATAGCTCATTCAAACCGCAGCGTACAGTGTGTGTGCTAGGGGGATTCATAAGTCTACAGTCACACAGAGTGACTATAGACTTATTGATTTGGACCAGACAATCCCTTTAATGGCATAATCACTTTCAATGGAGTGGACGCTGTGCATGGAATTGATTCCAGAGTACGTCCTGAAAACAGAAAAACAAGCTTGCTGTGTGTGAAACAACCGTAAAACTCATGAAAATTGCATTGGATACCAGCAGGAGATCCCCATTATTGAGAAAGGTGTGGTTCACAGTCATGGGACCCACATTTATTAGACAACTAGATTGTGGCCCGATTCTAATGCATCGGGTATTCTAGAATATGCATGTCCCCATAGTATATGGACAATGATGATTCCAGAATTCGCGGCAGACTGTGCCCGTCGCTGATTGGTCGAGGCAACCTTTATGACATCATCGTCGCCATGGCAACCATTATGACATCATCGTCGCTGTGCCCGTCGCTGATTGGTCGAGGCAACCTTTATGACATCATCGTCGCCATGGCAACCATTATGACATCGTCGCTGTGCCCGTTGCTGATTGGTCGAGGCCTGGCGGCCTCGACCAATCAGAGAGCCGGGATTTCCAGGACAGACAGACAGACAGAAAGACAGACAGACAGACAGACAGAAAGACAGACAGACAGACGGAAAAACCCTTAGGCAATTATATATATAGACTAGATTGTGGCCCGATTCTAACGCATCGGGTATTCTAGAATATGCATGTCCCCGTAGTATATGGACAATGATGATTCCAGAATTCGCGGCAGACTGTGCCCGTCGCTGATTGGTCGAGGCAACCTTTATGACATCATCGTCGCCATGGCAACCATTATGACATCATCGTCGCTATGCCCGTTGCTGATTGGTCGAGGCCTGGCGGCCTCGACCAATCAGAGACGCAGGATGTCTACGTCCTTTATGACATCATCGTCGCTGTGCCCGTTGCTGATTGGTCGAGGCCTGGAGGCCTCGACCAATCAGACGCAGGATGTCTACGTGCTTTATGACATCATCGTCGCTGTGCCCGTTGCTGATTGGTCGAGGCCTGGAGGCCTCGACCAATCAGAGACGCGGGATGTCTACGTCCTTTATGACATCATCGTCGCTGTGCCCGTTGCTGATTGGTCGAGGCCTGGCGGCCTCGACCAATCAGAGACGCGGGATTTCTACGTCGATGCTGTGCCGGTCTCTGATTGGTCGAGGCCTGGCAGCCTCGACCAATCAGAGAGCCGGGATTTCCAGGACAGACAGACAGACAGACAGACAGACAGACGGAAAAACCCTTAGGCAATTATATATATAGATTATGACATAACCTGTCTATATGGCATATTCATGTAAGATTAGGATACTTCTTTAAATTGCATTTTCACTCCAACCTGAAATCTGTCATATATTTGTAAATTAGAAGTTATGACAATAGCCAAAAGTTTAGTATCTTCTTCCCTCAGAGACATAAAATGAATTTAAGTCATACTAGTTTTCACATTTTTTCACTACCTTTTCGAAAAAATTTTCTATGAAAAATAAAGTAAAGTTTTTACCATTGATAATAAGATAATTCTAAAGTGGAAATCATTATTTTGACAACTCCTGCTGTCACTTGTGAGAATATGTAAAATATCAGTAGGTGAATAAAAGATCTAAAAGCTGTTAGCTATAACTTCTCACTGATTTATTAATGCATGGCTGTTTTCTATTTTGGGTGATAATATGTGTAAAGAAAGAATGGCAACCAAACCCTAACAAAAGGCCATCTAAGTATCCAATCAGGTCTTTTTCAGTGTCAAATTCATCACTGCAATAATTGGTGTTAGACTGGGTTCAGACTGGCGTATTGGAAATCGAAAATGGAATGGAATCTGCAAATTGTGGAAATCACTGGCTTCTTGTGAAGCTTTCTGTGCTCGTCTGCATTGCGGACTGGTGTTGGAGTTGCCTTTACACTACATGCATAATTCTGGTCCATAAAATGTACCAATGTAGGGCAAGCTGTGTTTCTTTTCCATCAGTCCACATGAACAATTGACCATGTGCACCCTTCTTATAATATAGCTCATGCCCCCCGAGGAAGCACTAACAGCGAAACGCGCGTCGGGGCTCTTCAATCACGTCTTGGCAGTAAGTTGGTACTACCATACTTATTCTTTCAACTTTTTCCCTCTGTTCCGGCATTCTTTATACCTATACCTGTATTTTAGAGGATAGTCTATTGATTATGGTGTTGTATATGTAACATACTTTTAAATATATCATGGCTCCTCAAGCATGTCACATTGAATTTATGCACTGGCAGTTGCTTATGGGCCTTTTACCTGTGTCTGCTTACATTTTACAAGTGCTGTTATAGGAACAAAGAGATATATTTATTGTAAAGATTGTACCCTCATTCTGTCTGGCATGGTTTCTAGGTGTCACTAGCCCTGTTATTATTTTTCATACATTTTTGTCCTACATTTTTATCTCATGTAGTATATATTCAAAATTGATATATCTAATTAGAATCTTGCTCTGTGACTCACTTTTTTTTTCCTTTTTGGGTAATATTCCGGCTTTCTGTGATAGAGCTTTTTTATATTTGGCCATTTTTTGGGGATTTATAATAAAGCTGACAGAACTCGGACCTATTATATGCTAATCTGCATGAGCTCTTCCGTTACCTCTATGAACATTAGATCTTAGGAAAATACGCAAGATATTTTTGAAGGACCTTCTAGCCCCATGTTATTAAGGCATCTGTGTGATGAGCTAATGGGAAGGGCTCGTTGCGGTGACAGGTTCTCTCTAATAAATATTTTACAACAGCGCTGCCCAGTACTATTACAGTTTAACATTAGAAACCATCAATATTATCCATTCTGTCATTTTGACATTTCATTTGTCATTAGGATAAATGACTCCACTATGTACATGATTGATTTTAAGTATCTTGTTTTACAGTAGTGCGGAGCGGTATGTTATTACTGTTTGATATTTGGAGTAGCATTGTGCTTCCTGTGTATTTATATTCCCATCTTTTTAAGTCCATCATTTGTGGTTTCATCTACTGTATTAAGCAATGTTGTAGCATGTTCATAGATTGCGAACACGGCCCTCTTTCCTTTTGGTATCCGAGTTATGTGTTATTCTGTAGTGTCTTTATTGTCTGTACAAGTTCCGTCTAAAATTGTAAAGTGCTACGGAATATGTTGGCGCTATAGAAACAAAAAAAATATTATTATTAATATTATTATTATGTGAAATGCAGTTTCAGTTTACAGTTTACATTAATTCGCTAGCAGAAAAAAGGCTATTTTTATTATCTCCAAGGTCCATGAAGAAAGTTTTAGGTCTTATTTGGGAAACAAAATGAAATTTGTGTGTGCATGTGCAACACATTTATATTAATTGCTTTGTCCTTTCCAGTTCTGTTTAGCTCTTCATTTCCATCACTTTTTCAAAGGTCATTCAGTTTCCTTTCTAAATCCAACATGACAGAGACTGAGGGGGGAAAAAGGCTAGTTAAACGAGCATATCACTACACAATCACCCCTCTCACAATTCATCTATCTAATTACTAAAACACTGTCACATTATTATTTGCAAGTTTGTTTGCAGCTATCACAACTTTCATTCAAGATTTTTTAATCTGTATGTCACTTGTAGTACTTCAATGACTTTCATTGTGTAGTAAGGTCTATGCAGTGTGATTCTGTTTCCGGATAACCTATTAAACTTTGCACTTTTTTCAAAAGAATAACTCAAAGTATATATTTAAGAAGGCCACTAAAGGATTATAATGTGACTAGATGGTGGCCCGATTCTAAAGCATTGGGTATTCTAGAATATGCATGCCCACGTAGTATATTGCCCAGTCACGTAGTATATTGCCCAGCCACGTAGTATATTGCCCAGTGACGTAGTATTTTGCCCAGTCACGTAGTATAGTGCCCAGTCACGTAGTATATTGCCCAGTCACACAGTATATTGCCGAGCTACATAGTATACTGCCCAGTCACGTAGTATATTGCCCAGCCACATAGTATATTGGCCAGCCATGTAGTATATTGCCCAGCCACGTAGTTTATTGTCCAGTCACGTAGTATATTGCCTAGTCATGTAGTATATTGCCCAGTCACACAGTATATTGCCGAGCTACATAGTATATTGCCCAGTCACGTAGTATATTGCCCAGCCACGTACTATATTGCCCAGCCACGTAGTATATTGCCCAGCCCACATAGTATATTGCCCAGTCACGTAGTATATTGCCCAGTCACGTAGTATATTGCCCAGTCACACAGTATATTGCCGACCTACATAGTATATTGCCCAGTCACGTAGTATATTGCCCAGCCATGTAGTATATTGGCCAGCCACGTAGTATATTGCCCAGCCCACATAGTATATTGCCCAGTCAGGTAGTATATTGCCCAGCCACATAGTATATTGCCCAGTCATGTAGTATATTGCCTAGCGACGTAGTATATTGCACAGCGACGTAGTATACAGCACAGACACGTAGTATATTGCCCAGCTACATAGTATGTTGCCCAGTCATGTAGTATATTGCCCAGTCATGTAGTATATTGCCCAGTTATGTAGTATATTGCCCAGTTATGTAGTATATTGCCCAGCGACGTAGAATACAGCACAGAGCCACGTAGTATACAGCACAGAGCCACGTAGTATATTGCCTAGTCACGTAGTATATTGCACAGCCCACGTAGTATATTGCCCAGCAATGTAGTATATTGCCCAGTCACGTAGTATACAGCACAGAGCCACATAGTATATTGCCCAGTCATGTAGTATATTGCCCAGCCACGTAGTATATTGCCCAGTGATGTAGTATATTGCCCAGTCACGTAGTATATTGCCCAGCCATGTAGTATATTGCCCAGTCACGTAGTATATTGCCCAGCCACGTAGTATATTGCCCAGTCACATAGTATATTGCCCAGTGACGTAGTATATTGCCCACACTGCCCACACAGTATATAACAGTGGCCACGTAATATCTAGCACAGCCCACGGAGTATATCACACAGCCCACATAGTATATAACACTGCCTATGAAGTATAGAGCACAGAGCCACGCGGTATTTAACATAGCCCACGTAGTATACAGCAGTGTGGGCACCATATCCCTGTTAAAAAATTCATTAAAATAAAAAATAGTTATAGACTCACCTTCTGGGATCCAGCCGCATAGGCAGCATAAATAGTAAAAGGATGGGGACACACAGGGTTAATAGCGGCGGTAACGGAGTGCATTACCCGCGGCATAACGCGGTCTGTTACCGCCGGCATTAACCCTGTGTGAACGGTGAGTTGAGGGGTTGTATGCGGGAGCCGGCCACTGACTGCGGGTAGTAAGGAGCGGCCATTTTCTTACAGACTGTGCCCATCGCTGATTTTGCCGCGACCAATCAGCGACTTGGATTTCCAGGACAGATAGAGGCCGCAACCAATGAATATCTGTGACAGACAGACAGACAGAAAGACAGACAGAAAGACAGACAGACAGACGGAAGTGACCCTTAGACAATTATATAGTAGATTTTATTTATAGTTTTATGAGAAAGTGCAATTATACTGTATATATAATTTGTAGTTGTCTTTATCACCCAAATAATCACATTTAAGAAACATTATTGTGGAGTACTCTGTTGGGAGCTGCTTCTACTGTGTGTTTATATGTGGTCACCCACTGGCTGGGATGGGAATTTCACCCTGTCCCAATTTTTACTGACATGATGTTAATATATTGAAACTATATATAACAAGAAACTGGAGAGATTAACACATTGATAAGGTGGCAAATAGTAAATACATTGGAAAATAAACCCACCTGGCTCTGCAATATGATGAAATTACCGTATTTTTCGGACTACAAGACGCACTTTTCCCCCCAAAAAATTGTGAGGAAAATGGGTGCGTCTTATAGTTGGAATGCAGGCTTACTGGTTGGTTGTGGCGGCCGCAGAGGTGCGGGGATGATGATGCGCGGTGAGCGGTATGGCGTGAGCAAAGTCCCTTCCACAGGTGAGGTGATGCCGTGGCCATGTATTCAAGGCGAGTAGCAGAGCTGGGTGAATCACGGCTTTCCCGGTGGCGGCGGCCATCTTCCTGAAGTCGCACGTGCGCAGATTGAGTTCTCTGCTTCCCGGGGCTTCAGGAAAATGGCCGTGGGAGGCCGCGCGTGCGCAGACTGAGATCGCGGTGGCCATTTTGCTGAAGCCGAGTTCACAGATTGAGATCTCTGCTTCAGGAAAATGACCAACGCAATCTCCATCTGCGCACGCGCTGCTTCCCTTGGCCATTTCCTGAAGCCCCAGGAAGCAGAGCACACAATCTGTGCAAGCGCGGCCTCAGGAAGATGGCCGCCACCACCGAGAAAGCCGTGATTCGCCCGGCTCTGCTACTCACCTTGAATACCGGGCCGCGGCATCACCTCACCTGTGGAAGCGACTCTGCTCATGCCATACCGCTCACCACGCCTCATCATCCTCAGGAAATGGCCACCACCACCACCGAGAACACAGTGATTAACCCAGCTCTGCTGCCGTGGCGTCACCTCACCTGAGGAGGTGATCGCACCTCTGCCGTCTCCACACCACTGCCGCAACCCCCCGCATGGATGTCAGGCTATGGCATTGCCCACCTAAGCAGGAAGGGTCCCTGCTCAGGTGCACACCATACCGACCACTGCACCTCAGCATCACCTCACCTCTGCCGCCACCATGCCTCCTGTGACCCTGCTCTGCCACCGCCAGCCCTCAGGTAAGATACCATAAATTCGGACAATAAGACAGACCCCCATCTTATAAAAAATATTTTTTTCTGCAATTTTCACCCCAAATTTGGGGTGTGTCTTATGGTCCGGTGCATCTTATAGTCCGAAAAATACGGGTAGGTTAAAGAGTAATTAAACATGGAATCTTGCTCAATGTTATATTAAAATATGTACAATCATTTTTAATTTCAACTTGTGTCACCAACTTATGGCAGCCCATATACATTTGACAGCTAATTTAAAATTTAAATCCAACATCTCGATCCTTCTCTCCCCTTCTGACTTCTGCTGTCAGGGAAAGGTTGTGAAGCTCCTATACACATGAAATGGTTGGTCAGTACTACTAATAAAGTAATGTGTATGTTGAGCTATAGACGAAAATGCTTGCCACACTACATAGGAACTTCCAGGCTAGAATCAAGGAGCATGTAATATGGTTTCTGTTCCTCAACATCAAATCTTATTTTATTTATATCAACCAATATAATACTATTTTATATGCTTTTCCTTTAGAGTTGAGAGGATTGATCCTCAAAAGATCGAGTTCGAGTAGAATTTCCAGAAGCTTACGATTTCACATAAATGCAAACATTTTGAGATTCGATTCACGGGTCACAAAAATTAAAAAGTTCCAGGCTCAATTTCTCGCACTGTGGAAGCATCGTAAAACAGGCTAACATAATTTTACATTGCTGCGTGGGCATCCCCATGATGCCCTGCAGCTTTAACATCTTATGGATCATAATACCTTAAATGGGGCTCATCACGGATTAGCTGTTTCCAGTGGACCATAATGTCCAAAAAAGATAAGTGGTTGAAGCGCAGGGGGACCTGTTGAAGCACAGGAGTCACGAAACGGCCATCGTCCAGAGTGTTTCTCGAGAGAACCTTCCTGCGGTCATGTTTTAATTTAGTGTACCAATAAAGGAAGTTTTTATTTAATACCGTGAGTGCAACCATTTTTCCTTTTTGGACATTATTTGCATTTCTTTTCTCATGGTCTGCACCCGGTCATCCAGGGGCATGGTGGAAATCACTGTCATCTAAACCAGCTAGCCACAGGTGTCACAGCAGTGCCGGTTTGTCTTCTATTACTGCGATTTCCAGTGGACCATAATTTGTACAGCAGAGTCATTTTCCATCCTCCCTCCCTCATAGTGTGTAAGCTCTTATAGTTAGGGGCATCTTCTCTCTCTTGCCTATAAAGTGGAAGCCCGTATGGTCAGCAAGGTCCTCTCTCTCTCCTCTCCCCCTACAAGCTTTCCAGTACTGAGAATTATGGAAATTTATTAGACGCAGATCAAATTTTGGAGGAAAATTCAGCGAAAAGTTGGAGAATTCTAATTTCAAAAGATACGCTCTTCTCTACTTCCTTTATCATGACTCAACAATAGATCACCAAAGACCCTTGGTAAATAAGTCGTCCTGAAATTTTCTTTCAACTTTCTCAGATAATATTCTTTTAAGACCATTGCAATGATTTATTTACTTGAGTAATTGGCAAACAGCATTTGTAGGAACACTCCAATCTGATTATTGGTGTATGTAAACATGATTGTAATCACTCAATGAACAATCTTGGGTGATCGGATACCTTATGCCAGCAAAAAACAATAATTATTATTGGCAGCAAATCCCCCTGTGTAAACATCGGATGTTCTGCCGATGATATGACACTGTATGGTGACAGATTGATTACATTAGTAATAATACTCTCCCTATCTTTGTTAGGCCTGTGTAAAAAGGCCAGTAACCAAGCGCCAAAGAACTTGTAAATAGTTAATCAATGCTCGCTATTGGGATAAAATCAGCCCATCTAAATGGGACTTTTACATTGGAAGCTATCACCAAACAGTTGTGATAGTACATATTGAGATTGCTTAGCTATTATGGAATATAATCAGTTTATGAAATAGTGGAAATGTGTAAGGTAAGCGATGATTATCTGTTGTATTCATGCATTAGGTAGGTGAGACCAATATCACACATTCGAGCATGTCATCTTCACTTTGCTGGTTGCTTATTACAGGTCTGCGGTGTAACTAAATCTCTATTTTTCACCTAACTCTTTTCAGTAGGGATAAACAATTGCAAAGTTGTATAAAAGTAGATTTTTTTTAACAAACTACCAATTCATGATGAAGAATGTTTTAATGCAGCGTGTATGTGTTCCAACCACTTAAAGTCTATAAAGGCTTCACTGAGAAAGAGAAGTAATTAGTTCAATAAAAAAGCATAGAAATTTTTACTAATGATGCACAACTAGAAATAAAAGAGTAGCACAGACTTGACATTTTTAAGCACTTGCATGGAATGCATTCACTACTAATTGATTTTTAAAAGCGTTCTCTGCAACAGCAAATGTTTGGTAGTGCCTTGGCAGCGCTCCAGTACATTTACTACAAAGTATAAATAGGTCATTTTTTTAGACATTGCTACTGTAAAATGGAAAATATTGTTTCCAATTTGGGGCACTTTTTAATTTGATATCCCAGCTGTACAATTAAGCACAGTAAATATTTTTTTTTCAGTATTTATATGGTGCCAATATTCAACGTGCCTGCTGTCAAGGGTATTTAAAAGTGGACATAAATGTAAAACAACTACAATTAAACTTGTTTTTTTTCCCTCCATTTATGCAGCTTGTTAATTCCCTATATATAGTAAATGGCTTGATCTGCAGGCATTGCTGACCTTTTGATGGTATATCACTTTACCATTATTAAAGGGATAATTGTGACACTCCATACAGTACTTGTTCATTGCACTGGATTTATCTGTTAGATTTAGTGGCTTAAAATAAAAAAAAGGCATTTTTGGAGCGTGCATATCGCAAATCTCAACAGACAGCTGAAATATTAATGTCAGTGACATGTATTCTATTTTTGTAAAAGAGCACACGAAATGATAACAAGTAGCCTTGACGAAAGCAATCAGTTTAAAAGGATATTGCTAAGTATATGAGAAATGTGATACCTGTAACTAGGAGTTTCTAAGATCCTGTCTGTTTTTTATTGATTGCACTTTAATATATAGTCTCAGTGATTGAACATGCCATTAGTAATGCCTTTCTCCAACCAGAGATATCTATGGTATATTGTGAAAAATTGCAGCAGACAATTTTTAGAAAACTAGCAGTAGTGATCATTTATAATGCTGTTTCTCTTTACACCAAAATGCTAAATCAATTTTCCCATTATTGGAAAGCTCATTTAGATTCCTTCATACATAAGCAGACTCATGTAATTTTTATCAGCAGCTGGGGATGAAATCACAACTTGTACTTACCAGCTCATAAGCGGAAGCCATGAGGTCATCTTAACTTCTAGTAAAAAAATCCGGTACCACTAATGGACCATCATAGTGATTCCAATGATTCATCACAATAATGAAAACAACGATTTTAGTAAAACTGACTTCTTAAGCAATATTCTATGAATTAACCCTTATGGCTCATTCTTGTAGGTTATCATCCTGTGATCATTGTGGGTCTGAACTACATGATCCTGCCAGTCATCAGAGTGAAAGGGTACATCACTCATCTCTAATGCATCTGAGCTTCAACACCCCCATTTACATCGTGTATTGAGTGAGACAGTTCCTTAATGATAATACTTTGATCACCCAGGTTATGGAAAGTCATAGTTCATTTTTACCTGAAAACCTTATTATTGTTACATTCTATATGATCAACAGTATACAAGAGAAAAGGCCACCTGCCGTACCATATGCGTCCACCTTTACCCACACTTGTTAAAGGCCTCTACTTCGCTTTGCAATTCCTGTGCTCCAAACCGCAAATGTTTCAGGCTTTTTGCCTGTAGGTTGGGTTATCCCATAAATACCGTTACAGACATCCAAAATAAAGAAGAAAATGACTAGATTCTTTTTTACTAAATTCTCTATTTGTCGTTTTTAGTAGAAAATGAAAATAATATAATAAAAATACAGTAATTCATGTTCTTCATATATAAGGTTAATAAAAGCCAAACAGCTTCTTATTCCTAATATTGAACTTGACCTTGAGTTTTCTTCTTTTTTTTTAAGCTCAGCAGAATTTTTTGAAAATATAGTGGAAAGCTATCAACAAAGATTGACCTTTTCTTTTATTCAAGTTTTTGCATTACATGCTTTTATTTTTAATGTTGGGATTTTTTTTTTTCATATCATGATCTTCAAAAACAATAAAATTAGTAATTTTGCAACTTTGACGCTGGTCACTTAAGGCCCCGTCACACATAGCGAGATCGCTAGCGAGATCGCTGCTGAGTCACAAGTTTTGTGACGCAACAGCGATCTCAGTAGCGATCTCGCTATGTGTGACACGTAGCAGCGATCAGGCCCCTGCTGTGAGATCGCTGGTCGTGTCGGAATGGCCTGGGCCATTTTTTGATCGTTGAGGTCCCGCTGACATCGCTGAATCGGCGTGTGTGACGCCGATTCAGCGATGTCTTCGCTGGTAACCAGGGTAAACATCGGGTTACTAAGCGCAGGGCCGCGCTTAGTAACCCAATGTTTACCCTGGTTACCATCGTTAAAGTAAAAAAAACAAACGCTACATACTTACCTACCGCTGTCTGTCCCCGGTGCTGGGCTTCTCTGCTCTGGCTGTGAGCGGCGGGCAGCCGGAAAGCAGAGCGGTGACGTCACCGCTCTGCTTTCCGGCCGCTGTGCTCACAGCCAGAGCAGAGAAGAAACGCGAAAAAAACGCATTGCGGTAAAAAAATGAGCATGTTCATTATTTTTGCGGATTTTCTGCGTTTTACCCGCAATTCTATGCATTTGGGAAAAAACGCACAAAAAACGCACCAAAAACGCATCAAAAATGCGTCAAAATCGCGGTAAAATCGCATGCGGATTTCTGGCAGAAATGTCCGGTTTTTGTCAGGAAAATTTCTGCAAGAAATCCTGACGTGTGCACATACCCTTACAGTCAGCCCTGCCCTGACAATTGACAATGACTTGTTACTTTTTCTAGACAACTTATCAAAAGATCACTAACAAACAATATTTTTTATGAACACATTGGAAAACCATAAAATATGATGATTATTTTTTATACCTGTCCCATAATTCTGATATGAAGACATCAGCTGCTTTCATTGACAACTGAAAAATGATAATAGTCTAGTGAGGACGGTGTGGGGGTGTATGTCACCGGCCGGGACTACACTCCCGAAGATAATTCCTTCCTTTCTTTTTTACATTGGATTCCATTTGGACATCATTCGAAATCGTATTTCCATCTTTGAGATTGATGTAAGGTAACCGCTAGCACTATGCACTTTATTTAACTGAACTGCTGACAACTTTGCGGTACTTGGATTATTTTCTCAGAATTCGGTGGACTATTGTATATGTATAGTTATTGTACACATGTGCGGATTGGTTTTTATGAGGGTTAATTTTTTGCTATTTGTTTTATTACATTTCTATTAAATATGGGTAGTTTCTATTGAATATTGGTAGTGTTATCAAGAGGTGGAGACTTTATGCATAGCGCAAACAACACAGCGTTTTTTGAAAAATGATAATAATTACAGTCAAAAGTTTTTTAAGCCTAAAAAATAATCACGGAGATTTTAAATTCTTTCTACTGGTGGGGCAAAAAAGTGCCCTATTTTTACGGACCGTTCAGGAATTTCTGGATGGTTGTCAACCCAGACGCTAATTAGATGCTTTTATACAACAGATAGTGTCGAAGTGTTCATTATGGCGCCAGCTAATGTACATGCTGATTTACTTGAACAAGAGGAAGTAAGGCTAGGTTCACATTGCGTTAGTGGGTGTCCACTAACGGACTCCGTTACAAGGCGCAATTGTCGCAACTATCGCTATGTAATGGATCCGTTAGCGCACCCATTGACTACAATGTGCTAACGGATCCCTAACGCATCGCAAACGTATGCCATTTTTGGCATGCGTCTGCGATGTGCCGTTAGTTTCGGACGGACCTCGAGCGCTGCTTGCAGCGTTCAGGATCCGTTCCTCGCTAGTGCAGATCAGGCATCTGCGCTAGCGGGATTGCCGAACGCAATCCCTTTTTGGACATTGCATTAGCATAATCCGTTAGCGTATCCGCTAAACGGATTGCACTAATGCAATGTTAACCTAGCCTTAGAGGCTAAAAAGCCCCAGTTGCAAGTGTGAAAATACAGGTTGTGATATGCAAAAATAATCATTGACCAAAATAAAAAAAATACATTTAACACAAACATGATTTAAACAATAGTTAATTTTGTGATAACACCTTCCACTTTTTCCACTGAATTAGGTACATTTTCCCCTATCCTTTTATAACATTATAAATATGCATCCAAAAACAAATACTAGAAAAACAACAACGGGAACTTTAGAGTCTGTGATTTTTGTGTTATTAAGATTTTTATTAGACTAATAAGTTGTAAATCTTCACTTTTGGATTAAACCAACAATAGCAAAATAATTTATGCAGCCCCAACAGGCACCTCTGTGATAGTAGGAAGCATAAGGTGGTCCCCTAAACATCTTAAGATGTTGGGATCTTTTTTATGTTAAACTTATAAGAAAAGCAATAGAAAGCAAGATACGAATGTGTTTCTCACTTTTGAACCACTACATTGTATACTAACCTAGCCCGATTGTAGTTTACACAGATCACATAAACCTCCTTAAATAGGGGCTTAATAAGCTTGGTTTAACTGGGATTTAAATTAAGAGCAGTGGTCATTAACATTATTCAGATTAGAACTCTTGTTAATTACCATAGAAAGATAAAGAAAATATCCTCTGCTGGTTCAAATGAACCTGACAAATCCTTGTTGTCTATAATTAATATGTTAGCGTGAAAATACTGTAAATTGAACTGTTTCATAATGTGGCGTGTAGTCTAGTACAATGAATAATATAATTACTGTTCCTTACATGCCTTCTTTATTTAACTGCTCAAAGTGAGACGTTTTTTCTAGTGATGCGAGGTTTGAGGAAGTTATATATTTGGGTTTGTGAGCTGAAATATAACACCCATAGTGTGATCTGTTTTAAATGCCTCATACTCACTGAATCTTGTAAAATATGTTTTAAGACTATTACCATTTTCATAGATAAGTATTCTTGGATGGCGCTTATAAAAAGAAACACTTTTTTCAATTCACAGTTTATTGCAACTTTTCTTGAGATATTAACAATTTTCTTTTGATTACATCTCATTGCATAGGCGACCGACCATCGCTGCTGTCTATCAGTAGTGGCTGAACACGCACAGTGCTTACAAGCTCTTTTCTATTAAGCACATATATTGCATGGAAGCTGGGCAGCACACTGTTAGCTCCTACTCCAGCTTTAGCCAGCTTTACTGCAGTTCTTCTAAACTAAACAGCAGGGATGCTCAGTGTCCTAGTCATCAAGCTATAAACAAAGGAATACTTTTAATACCTTAAGAATGACTGCAAATTTTAATAAACAGTAAATTGCAAGTGGTTAAAAGTGCAAGTGGTTTAAAGTGGTTGCCTTTTCTGTTGCAGTTTTCTGTAGGACATAGCACAATATTGCTGTTTTCTATTGGATTATTTTAAAAAAAAACTCCTGTGTCCCCAGATATTGTTGTTGCTTGTATAGTTTCTCTATGTCCTTTTTATTTTTTCTCAAAATGTCCACATACTGTACTGGAGGTCAGATATGGCGAGTAAGTCAGTGCCAGTGTCAAATCCCTCATATACCCAGGAAGGTAGTGATTGCTGCTACTATGTAGTCCAGCCAACAAATATTAGGGACAATTCTTCTTCTCACTGGCAGGTATACATTGAACAAAAGTGACAGACATAAAAAAAAAGTCTGTTGACACCGTTGAATGTTTTTCGGTCTGCCTCATCATCCAGCATGACTGTTTTGACTGCAGTGTTCTGAGGAGGCATGTCATATGGGTTGCACAAACCTCCATATCATAGTCAATAACTGCTGTTAGGTTCTGGAATTAAATCATTGGAGCCATTGTGAGATCTGGTGAAGTAAGCCATAGAATTCTTCTGGTCCAGTGCAAGGTGTGGTCTCATTTTGCCAGATTGTGTATGCGTTTCTTTGATGATGAAGGTAATAATGCCATTGACTGGCCCGAAAGTTAACCAGATGTGTATTTAATTGAGAACCCCTATGACATTATGTATCACATGCTGACAAGTGGACAGACTGTATAGAAGCTCACTGATCCACAGGTCTAGTTCTGGGTGGATATCCCAAGAACACCACACACCATCTCTTCAGGTGCACATCCACACATTGTTGGTAATGATCTAGGCAAATTGGGGCCATGCACACTATTGAGTTTCCATTAAAAAAGTCAAGTAAATTGTATCCATCGGTCATATCATTCTTTTACTTTGCATTTCAAGGTGATTTGAAATTCAGCCCGCAATTGGCTGATGATTTGATTTCCACTGACCACTCATACATCATTTTGCTCTAAATAAATAACCCAATTTATATTAATTCATCTTGAATACTTTATTCATTGAGATATGATGTATGATGTAAGTGTTCCTTTAGTATTGTCTTAGTATTTCCTTGCAGTATTGTCTGCATGGTAAATACCTACATACCTTCTCGTTATAATAACATACCAGAACTGATCACAAAGGACCATGTTAAACCGGAACACTCCTAAACAACAATAGAACACATATGGAAAAAACCTTGGAGTTTTTACATTCCCCAATAATAACCAATAAAGATATAGTGATGAATGCCTAGACAAATTACTGTAAAAGTTTAACACTCTTTATTAATATATCAAAGACAAGGCACACAGATATATGAAAAAATCTCACAGGCGCGCCCGGTGCTAACCACTACCCTCCCCTTTTATTGGCGTTTTTCAGTCAAAGTGGGATGTTTAGGCTGGTTTATGTAGCACAATGACACACTGCCCCCTGAGGAAGCAGCGGCGAAACGCGCGTTGGGGTACCTGAGCTGTGGCATCTGGCATCCGATGGGTAAGACGGGCTGCTGCATTTTTTCACATGCACTAATTGCACCTTATTCTTAGCCTTGTGGCTTATTTATAATATTGATAACATAGTAACATAGTAACATATGTAAGGCCGAAAACATATGTAAATGAAAACATATGTAAAACATATGTACATATGCAAACATATGTAAGGCCGAAAAAAGACATTTGTCCATCCAGTTCAGCCTATATTCCATCATAATAAATCCCCAGATCTACGTCCTTCTACAGAACCTAATAATTGTATGAGCCCTGCATGGTCTCCACCCAGCTTCATAGGTTCATTCCTTGAGGTTCCCCCCTTTATGCATATATATTTGTGGGTACTGGGAACGCTCTCATGTTATGGATAGCCTGCCATGCCAGATTCTTTGAATCATCTGCTATTAGACCTGTCCTATAGTTGTGGTATCATTTTTGTATACTTCATGTGATTTTTTTTCATATATCTGTGTGCCTTGTCTTTGATATATTAATAAAGAGTGTTATACTTTTACAGTAATTTGTCTAGGCATTCATCACTATATCTTTATTGGTTATTATTGGGGAATGTAAAAACTCCAAGGTTTTTTTCCGTATGTGTTCTATACCTTCTCGTTATGTATATCTTAGTCTTCAGTACATCGTTAATGACACCTAACATGCATATGCATTGTCGTGTCTACAATGTATTGTTATCCAATGTGACTGTTTATATCTAAACATTAAAACACTGGTATTAAGGAGTTTTTTGTATGGATGTTGTATATATTGGAACAAATTTTACCCTAGAACATTGATTTATAAACTTCAATTAGAAACAATAGTCTTTGAAACAAACCTTCACACTTAAGTAAACAGGCAGCATTGACAATTACAACACTGTTGCTTATTATAGGCAGAATGGCAAATGTTTATGTGCATGAACCCTTACTCCACATTTATTATGTGTGTAAAGGAACATGGTCATGTATTCTAGATCCTAGGTTCTCATTCTGTGGTACATCATTTGGGGGTTCTTATCTGCTCATGATGTATTTCTCATCGGCAGCACAGTGTTACCTTTGACTTGAAGATACTTTGATAGATATGGTAGAGAAAGTCTTGACCTACAAATAGAAATATGCACACCTGATAAACTTCAAATTCTCTAAATTCTGCTGAATTTTCATGGGAAATTTGATTATTAGTAAATGTATTCTTGGTGAATTGACTGTTCATTATGCTCAGAGGCCTGGTGATACACAAGGACATAATAAACAAATGATGTAGAAAATAAAGGATGAATTAAATCAACACTCAACTCATCACTCACCTCTTCTGCTAAATGTGTCCTGCATGGTCCTCAGTGCCTCTTCTGACAGCTTCTGCACATTAAAACCAAAGCATCTTCATGCTCGTCCGGGACTTCCTGCCATGAGTAGGCCTAGGATATTCCATGCATGTGCAAATACCTGGCCTAGAGCGCCCATTGTAAAGTCATCCTGACATCATGATGACACCACGACCTGACAACACGAGATGCATTGTGCCAACCTGGGCCTGGTTGCAACCAAAAGACTTGGCCTAGTGTGAAAATAGAGTAGGTTTCAGTGCTCGAGGATGGCTAGAAGAGCCATCGATGATTGTACGTTTTATTTTAGAATGTTTAACTTTTTTTCTGGCCCTCTATGGTTCTGCAAAATGCTAAATTTTCATAGTGCAAAGTAGAAAAAATCAGCACTTTTAGAGAATACAGATTTTTGCATTGTTCGAGTAGAGCACAATTCCACTTGAATACATTTTCCCATCTCTACTTACGAACAATGAGAAACATTTGTACAGATCTCTATAGAAAACTTTGTAAAAACGCACAAGTAGGCAACTTACTGTTTTCTGTCATTCTGTTTGATTACTGCTGTCACACTAACAGTGCTTCTCGGCATGATAACTGTCATAATAATACAATTGTTAACTCACTAGATTTTTAACTGGTACAGCAGTGTTAGAATCTCCTTAAGGACAGGTATAGAATTGGGTTACCTACATCACAGTACAATTCTCTTTATTCCATGTCCACAGCTTTTAGGTCACATCTAGCTAGATTAGGTATTAAAACCTGCATGATGTAAAGCTAGCAATTAATGTACTTTAAGCCATGAACTTGTGAACTCGCTGCTTGAATATTAGTGTGTAGTTTCTTTTCTGTTTATATATTCTCTTTAAATATGTGCATTTTACTGTGCATGCATTAAGCATGGGGACTGTTAGCACGTCTAAAGTAACATCTGCTCTGTCTTTTTGTTGCCGGGTTCATTGTATAATTAGCTCTATATTTCACCAAATACAATTTTACTCCCAAGGCAGATAGAACAGCATGAACAAAACATAAATAATTGCAGATTAGAGAAACAGAAGGCCAACTGGGTCTAGATAGCTTTGTTCAAAATAGGGTTAAGGAGAAACGAAGGTCATAAGGGAAAATGTTCTACAAATAAAATACTAATATATAGCATACACATCTGTAGAAATAAGTAAGGATGGCACATTTATATTAGTCCCCTATTGTAAGATGCATTGGGTGTAATGTGCATATTTTTCAAGTTCCTTGTAATAACTCAGTATTGTTAAAGTGTTTCTGTCACCAGATTTTACAATAAAAACTGAATACCTTTTAAGTAGATCTCTGAGACCTGATAAGGAGGCTGTATTTACTTTGAAAATCAATGTCAGGATGTAAGATCCTCTTTGAAAGTTTAACTCATTCTTCATCTACCTAAACTGATTGACAGATCCTCAGTGATCCTCCTGAGGTCTCACACTGCTCAGTACAAGCTGCAGCTGTCATTAATGCTGGGTGAGCGGAGACGGAATACAATTGGACTCATGATCTATTTCATTATATAATCGAGGTCATAAAATGCTCATCTTAATATTAGGATTATACATCCAGCCTGGCATTTTCATAGTAATTACACCAGTCATTTCAGGGCTAAGAAATTTATATTTAATAATGTCTACAATTTAAATCCACTTTATGGCATTGCATACAAAATATTTTCAGATAGCCAATAAAGGTAAATGGAGATCTTGTAAGTTTTCATTTATTTATAACAAATAAATATGACAAGTGTGATAATTATTTTTTACCCCTTCCCTTCACACACAATCTTCTTTATTATTTTGGAAATTTCCCTATGGGACGCTTAAATATTTTCTTTATTTAATTTTAAACCCACTACCTCTTTTTAAAAGGGGTTTTCCATTTTTTTTTTATTTTGTGGCTTGTGGAGAAATAAAAGTGACAAAATTAATTATGCTCACTCATCCCTGCTCCAGCACTGCCCTTGGTCATAGTTGACAGTTTGGAGTGGTGATGTCACAACACCAAATGTGACCAATGCAGACAAACACTGGGCCAAGATTTCATGTTAGTGTGATTGGCACAAGACCGATAAGTCAAGTGAGTGGGTGCA
Organism: Ranitomeya imitator; assembly: GCF_032444005.1. Lineage (NCBI taxonomy): Eukaryota > Metazoa > Chordata > Amphibia > Anura > Dendrobatidae > Ranitomeya > Ranitomeya imitator. The sequence continues at coordinate 617,521,742 of NC_091284.1, forward strand.
GATGTCAAATATAGTTTAAGCTGGTATGATAGTTACCAAGTTAAGGAAATTTTCTGAGATCATAAAAAATTTTTCCAACGGGAAGGACTATGATATAACAAAAGAATCAATACTTACCTATTCTCCAATATTTGTTTACTTGGATGTAATGATGATATGATGTAACCCATGTGACCACTGCAGAGAATCACTGTCCACAGCAGTGTATGGCAGAAGACCACTTAGCCAATAACTGGCTGCATGGGTAGGCAGCACCTATTTACTGTAGCCAAATAAAACAATACATGTGCAAACACTTCATAGGTAAATATTGGTTATTCAATATTATACCATTCTCTCTCTTTGGTCAATTTTTTCATATTGTTGCAAAATCCCCTTAGGAAATCATTTAACAGCAGGATGCAAAAAAAATCCACAATGTTACATGAAAGGGTTTGTCCGGTCCTAATCGATAAGTCTGCAGTCACATACTCCCGGCCAGAACCCGTCAAGTGGGCTCACCCTCGCTCGATACACTTGTATCTGGCCGAGAGTATCTATATAGCCCCCCCAAAAAAAGAAAAGGTAGCCCTCACCGTCCCTTAACCCCTTTCTGACCTCGGACGGGATAGTACGTCCAAGGTCAGATCCCCTGCTTTGATGCAGGGCTCCGCGGTGAGCCCGCATCAAAGCCGGGACATGTCAGCTGTTTTCAACAGCTGACATGTGCCCGTAATAGGCGCGGGCAGAATTGCGATCTGCCCGCACCTATTAACTAGTAAAATGCCGCTGACAAACGCAGACAGCGTCATTTAACTACCGCTTCCGGCCGGGCGGCCGGAAATGATTGCATCGCCGACCCCCGTCACATGATCGGAGGTCGGCGATGCTTCAGAATAGTAACCATAGAGGTCCTTGAGACCTCTATGGTTACTGATCCCCGGCAGCTGTGAGCGCCATCCTGTGGTCGGCGCTCACAGCACACCTGCAATTCTGCTACATAGCAGCGATCTGATGATCACTGCTATGTAGCAGAGCCGATAGTGCTATGCCTGCTTCTAGCCTCCCATGGAGGCTATTGAAGCATGGCAAAAGTAAAAAAAATAAGTAAAAAAAAATGTGAAAAAAATAAAAAAAATATAAAAGTTTAAATCACCCCCCTTTCGCCCCAATCAAAATAAATGAATAAAAAAAAATCAAATCTACACATTTTTGGTATCGCCGCGCTCAGAATCGCCCGATCTATCAACTAAAAAAAGCATTAACCTGATCACTAAACGGCGTAGCGAGAAAAAAATGCGAAACACCAGAATTACGTTTTTTTGGTCGCCGCGACATTGCATTAAAATGCAATAACGGGCGATCAAAAGAACGTATCTGCACCAAAATGCTATCATTAAAAACGTCATCTTGGCACGCAAAAACTAAGCTCCCAACCGACCCCAGATCATGAAAAATGGAGATGCTACGAGTATCGGAAAATGGCGCAATTTTTTTTTTTTAGCAAAGTTTGGAATTTTTTTTCACCACTTAGGTAAAAAATAACCTAGTCATGTTAGGTGTCTATGAACTCGTACTGACCTGGAGAATCATAATAGCAGGTCAGTTTTAGCATTTAGTGAACCTAGCAAAAAAGCCAAACAAAAAACAAGTGTGGGATTGCACTTTTTTTGCAATTTCACCGCACTTGGATTTTTTTTCCCATTTTCTAGTACACGACATGCTAAAACCAATGATGTCGTTCAAAAGTACAACTCATCCCGCAAAAAATAAGCCCTCACATGGCCAAATTGACGGAAAAATAAAAAAAGTTATGGCTCTGGGAAGGAAGGGAGTGAAAAACGAACACGGAAAAACGAAAAATCCCAAGGTCATGAAGGGGTTAAAAGTCCTTTATTGTGTATCCGTTAAAACATGGAAGCAGGAGAACGGTGTGGACAGTTGATGGATGACAGCCGTTTTACGATTCCTGCGCTTCAAAGGGTCCTATGGGATTTTCGCAGGAGGCGCAAAATGGCTTTTGTCAAATAAGTGTCCACATCATTCTCTGCTTCGATGTTTTTAACAAACACAATAAAGGATTGTTAAGGGACACTCTTTTTTGGATAACTATGCTTGGACTGTTTTTCCAGTGAGCACCCGGGATCCCAAAATATCAGTGATAGTTATAATTTTCCATGAGGTAATGTTGCTCAAGAAAAGGTTGAATTTTGGGACTGTTTTGCTTTTTGTGATGTTGGTGATAACTAAATAGCACTGCTTAATGCGGTGTATTTAGACTAATATGGGGGTCACTACTAGGCTGGAAGCTGAAATAGTGCACTACAAGACACTGAGTAAAGGTACCGTCACACTCAGCGATGCTGCAGCGATATAGACAACGAGCCGACCTAAACTAGATCGCTGGAGCGTCGCTGTTTAGGTCGCTGTAGAGACGTCAAACACAGCAACTCCAGAACGATGCAGGAGCGATCCAGTGATGTAACGGCGACTCACTTCTCATTCTCGCTGGTTGTTAGCTCCATGTCAAACAGCCAGAGTGTACCGATCCGACACACAACTAGGGGCCCTATGCTCGTTGCTGGCGTTGTTGCTTTTGATGTCAAACATGACGATACACGCCGACCTTGCGATGAAATAAAGTTGTGGACTTCTAGCTCCGACCAGCGATGGCACAGCGGGATCCAGATCGCTTCTGCGTGTCAAACACAATGAGATCGCTATCCAGGATGCTGCAATGACACGGATTATTGTTGTTCTCTTTGCAAAGTTGCTGAGTTTGACGGTACCTTTACTGTCACCCTTCAGAAGCCTGTCTGCAATTGTAATTCTAAGCACGCATCCAATTATAAGTAAATATGAGTGGCTGATAATTATTATTTTGCAGTTCATTTTACATTTTTGCGATCTTTTACATTTACTTTTTATAGCTTTTTTGCAACCTGCTTTAATTTGTGTTTGAACATCTTGGACGGGCCTTTTTGTGTGATTTTAGACACAGTATCTTTTCTTTTACTTGTCAGTTCAGATGTAATATAATGGTGAAATAATGTCCATAAACTGGACAAGTTCATCTACTGAAATTGATGCATTCCACTACTCATATTTAACTTGAATGTATATGATCTTTTGATGTTATAACAACTAGCGCATTCTTAGGTAAACGCCTTCCATAGACACATTCATTAGAGAGTGTAAAGCACCCGGGAGGTATTGTGTTCTTCAATAAATAGTTTTTCTCCAGGATAATTTACAGACATCTTAAGATCAATTTTAAGTGACAGCATAGCTGTGCCTTTCTATAAAGGTCCAGTGATGACTTAGCTGCAGTGCTACAGCAAATTAAATTTTCCTTCTCTTATGGTTTAAGACAACACTCAATAAATCATATTTCTGGAGAGATAGCAATGCACTCATAATGTGCTGTGTTTTTTCGTATCTGTAAAGATCTTTACCAGTTTTCAAAAAGCAATGCAATTAGAGAAGCAATCCTTTCATGAGAAATTACCAAATCCATTATTTTGGTATAGATCTTTAGGTTTTTACAGGTGTTACTCAAGAAGGGTGACAGAGGTTAAGAGCTAAAAAAACATTTATTATGTAGCTTTACTTGAAAGCAAGGACATAAAGCAAATCTATAAAACACATAAAACAGCATGAGAGCAACAACATCCAAGGAATAATAACGTAATCACACAAAGGAAATAGCATTGCTGAGGAATAATTATTAAATTGCAGTAAAACAATAACACAATATTGAATGGGTTCCAAGTTCCCTAATTCCAGATATGTCCAGATAAAAGCAAGTCTACCTTCACTGGACCTTTAATGCAAACTTGTGATATTTTTATACAATAGAAAAAAATGTAGAAAATCCATATTCTAAGCTAATACATAGTAGTGGATTTAATTAGTTGCTCATTTCTTAAACCTTTCCTGACGTATATGTATTTTTACATCATATGTTGGGTCCCATTTTTTCAATCATGCTCAGAAGCTGAGCCTGCCTTATTCCTAGTGGATAATGACTGTGTTTCTCCTCTGTCTCTGACCGCAGTGAGTGGAGCCGCTCTTTTCTTGCTGCTGTTAACCCCTTAAATCTCCTTGTCAATCTTTGACTGCATCATGTACAGCACTTGGACGGGGGCATGCCATTGTAAAGGTCCACTATCCACCTGCCAATGGGTTGCCATGACAGCAGGAGATCAACTGAAGAGCTCTAGCTTCAGTTGATCTCCAAAATAATACTCGTATAAGGACCAGTATTCATAGGAGATCTTGATTCATAAGCGATTGGACGATTGTGGGTTTAAGTTCCCTAAGGTGACTAACAACTATATCACAAAGAAAAATAGAAAAATTAGAAAAACTATTTTTACTATTAAAAAATAAACATATTTAATATGTTCATGTTCATAAAAGTGCAACCTAAAATGAGTTAATCCTATCAATAAATGGCATAATGAAAAAAAAAAAACTTACAGTATTGCCAGAACTGCAAAATATACAATAAGAAGCAATCAAAGCATTGTATGTACACCAAAATAGTATCAATAAAAATGTCAGCTCATCATGGAAAAGCAAGTTCCTACACAGCTTGGATATCTTTTTGTATCCCTTTCCTGTTTTATGCAGTTCAACTGCCTTTTCCTGTAGATCCGTTGACAATTCTTTTGCTTTCCCCATGACTCACAATCCAGAAACATAGGTGCCTGGATGAAATATGCAAGAGTCTGTCTAGATCCCAGAAACTCACTCAGCTTTTATGCACACACTGATTACAAGCAAACAGGTCACAGATGAGGATGTTACCTTTAGTAGCCATTCAAACCCATTTATGTCAACTTCTGTGCATGTTATCAGGCCAAAATCACCAGGGCATGTGAACTTTTGATCAGGGTCATTTGGATGTTTTGGGTTGTCATTATGATTTAAAAAGAGAAAACACAGTACTTTGACAATAAATGGCCTCACCCAACCACTAACCATGAGTGGGAAAAAGTTTTGGTATAATCATTCATATTCTCTGAAAAAAGGCCAAAATCACAAAAATTCGGCCAGAGTATGTAAACTTTTGAGCACAACTGTATATGGACTAGGAGTCAATTAAATATGATGACTACATAAAGTGCAATAATAGTTGTAGAATCAGCCGGGAGATATTACTCATTGTTTGATAGTCCATTGACTTAGTGTTTGGTTTATTGCGTTCCATCCAAGTTATTGTCTCTTTTGATGACAAGAAAATCCCAGTCTGCAGTGTTATTGTCTTCAAAATGGCACAAACCTTGATGGAATTTTTGCAGATCCTGTTACAAGTCAAAGTAATCTGTTGTACTAATGTGCTGTACAACAGATTTGACTCAACTCTTGCTCCAAAATGTCAGCCTTGTGCATGTGAGCAAGGAGGACACAACTTCCTCACAACTTCCTTGTTGGTTTATATGGAGCTGTGACGGATTTCATAAGGACATGGTTACTTGTTGTAAGGGAAAGTTCACACGTAAAAATATTTTGCTACAGATTTTGTACCTTAGATTTTGCTACTTTGTTTGGTGCAGATTTGTTGTAAAATGTTATGTTGCTTTGCCACACATTTCATTTTATGAAATGCAATGGATGAAATCCACTTTGAGATTGCACAGCATAAATTAACATGCAGTGACTTCAATATATGCAGGGCTGGTCAACTTTTGTTTCAGATTTTTTTTCTCAGAATGTGGATGAGATCCACTTTGCTGCTACTTTAATATGCTGCAGATTTTCAGCCTGCAAATTTGGTTGGAAAATACCATGTGTCAATGTACCCTTAAGGTATGTAAGTATGCAGATGGGAACAGACAAACAAGCACTAAGAAATAAATTAGATATAACCATATCTATCCCAATGTTTTAAACATGTGACACTCACTTGACTTGACTTGAACCAGCATAAAGTGGTTGTATCATCTTGTTAAATGGGTAAAATTGCAATGTCTTTGTAAAATTAAACAAATTGCAATTTACTTATTAAAAATTATTTTTGTTTTCAATAATAGAGAGATTTTTGTTTTTTTAGTCCACTGCTCACTGCAAAGGTTAGTGCCCACTGTTACAGTGAGGTCAAGATAGCAGCACTTTCAAGCTCTTTGATAAACAGCATGCAACAGCTGATCAGATCACTGGATCCAGCCCGCTTCAGTCCATATGTGCTCTTCCGATACTGCAGAACTATATCTGCCTCTGATTGCAGCATGTGAGAGCAAACACTTCAGGCCAGTGGTGCAACTATGTTTATCATTGCAAGCAAAGCAAAAAGCAAGAAAGTAAGTTTTTAGCTCTGGGATGGTGTTTCTAATCTAAAGTTCCTGCATCTACTCTCATACTTACTGGCCGGCATCTTTAGTTCTTCCCGGTGCCCTTTCGATCCTGCAGTGCCATGTTGTGACTGAACTGACTGACCGTAGTCAGACATAATGGTCACAAGCTCTCATTGCAAGTGTATGAGAGCCATATTGTGGCTCTCATAGGCTTGCATTGATAAATTATTTCTGGCTCACTTTAACAAACACTGGAGCAATCCAACAGGTCACAAACTGCTGGAGACCAACTGTAGCAGTGGCAATAGAAGATCAAGTTGGTAGCAGGTAAAAATTAGAGTAGAGTCATGGAAATTAGATTAGCTGTAACATGGCGCGGAGCAGTTGCTGAAGGAGAGGCATTCGTCTGTGGTGCCCCGGCACATTACATGAAAGTGCAAGTCTTGGCTGGGTGTGTGGATTTGTGCTGTGAGGGTGCTATACCCGTGCAAGCCATAAGTAACCAATGACGCTGATTTGCCAAGACCAGAGGTTAACCAGTTCATGAAAGGTGACCACCATTTCACTTTCCAACACAGCAGTTCTTCATCATCAACTTTATACATTAGATAGCAGGCACATATCTTCCACCATATTTGAGTTGTACAGAGCATATTTAGACACATCTTCAGTTCCATCTGGATTGTTTCTGTTCTTATTTGTCCTGTGAGTCAGAGCACAACCCAGCCTAGCTCAATAGGCCAATCCGAACCAGTTACTTTCCCGTTCTCTCTATTCTGATAGAGAAGGATGTAAAGGATTTGATCACTATGGCCAGAGTAGAGCCTAACACTCACAGACATATCCGTATGCATGTCTCTTCTCCTCGTAGATGGTTGTAGGGGGTGGCCAGCAGTGCCCGAGTAGAGCCTTGCACTCTCAGGTGTTTAGACAGAATCTGCCCAGTCCGTCTCAACTCGTTAACTTTAAGACTTGGGGTCTTGTCTCTAAAATCCCATCCTCCAGATCTTTTTCACTTGATCACTGTGCTCTCTGGTCAGTTCTCTGACCTGGCATTGTCCTTCTCTCTCAGTGTCTCTGTAATTCTCTCGGTCTGTTCCTCAGGCCTTGCTGAACACTCAGACTAAATGTTCTATCTGCAACCAAGAACCTATGTGTCTCACTACCAGAAATTCCTCTCTGATCCTGCTAAATAGCACCACCCTCCCTGGGCTAGTTCCAACTTTTAACTCTAAGTGTGCCTACTCACTGTCAGTTGCTGGCCAGAACTCAGCTTACTCACAGCATTACAATATATCACCATTACCATAAACAAGCAAGCATCACATCATAACTCACATGACACAGTATTTACAAAAAGATGCAGGACACAATTCACATGACATTGCAATGCAATTGTTGTCTTCAAGGAAAGGGATGCAACAGCAACAGTTCACCTCCTTACATAGAAGCACCACTCCAGCACTGCAATAAAAAAAAAATCTGGAGTGGTGCTTTAAAAATGAAAAGAACTTGAAAAATCCTTTAGTCTCATTATTTGGTAAACAATATCAAGTTATGTGATGCTGTATTCCAGACAACTAATGCTAAATGTAATAAGCACTTCACTAATGTGAGCTCTTCTAAATGCTAGCGTTTATGGTATTGGAAAGGAGTCTGGCGGGAAGATGGATGAAATCTCACATCTAAGGAATCCAGCATGTTCTAATTTCATTAAAGGTATTCTAAAATGAATAGTACTGCAGCACAAAAGATAGGAAATGTCACTGACAAATGGTTAATGCTTTAGTACCTCTGATTACCTATGGGAAGTTAACGAATTATCACTCCCTTTTGCTGCAATAAGTTTTTTTTACAAAATTTGGAGATAATAATATTTTAATATGACTCATTTAATTCATTCTGATTCTTGTTTCTAAGGCAATTACTGCAGCTTCACACACTCACAAATGTGCTTATAAGCCTTGACGTTTATCATGCACCAATACTTTCTGAATTTGCATCATTTATTCTTCGGGCTGGAGAATTATGTCAGTATAATTACTGTGTTGTTTATTTATTAGGTTTTCTAGTATTCAATGTAATGTCAAAGCACATAAACACAGCGGCGTAGATTTGAAAGGGTAGGAAATTATCAATATTTTATAATTAATATTTTCTTCTTTCTCTAAGTCGTTATGAGGATAGTTATTATTACACAAGCTAAGATAAGATTTGACAATTGCAAACATAAGCCAACCAACATGGAAGCAAAATCAATACGTACATTTCCCTTGGGGCCACTATTTACTGTTCACAGCACCATTTACTTAATGGAATGGCAGTTATGTTTGCAGAAACCTTGTAACTAGCATTTTTATGTTTTAACTAAAAGCAGCTTTCTCCATGAATAACAAAAATAACATGCTTGCTGTAGTTAATGGCAAAAATATTTTAAGCTGTCATGCATCAATAAGTTATGTGCTGTAGAATACCAGGACAAAGCAACATTTCTGAAAGGAAGCACTTCAGTTGGCAAGCTTTGTTAACTTATCTTGCTTAATTTGAGTGAGATAATGCACTCATCCATAATTGTCTATTAAATAGGTTGAGCCTTCCTGCTTTTTCAAGACTTTTTTACATACATTTCTGCTGACTATGGTGCCATATTTTCCTGACATTCAAGAGGCAGATCTTTGCTGAAAAGATACTTACCCAATCAAGTATACACTGTATTATGCCATACAATGGTTAGGTAAACTAGCTCATGGATTGTAAATAAAGATGATGAAATCAATTTGATGTGAATTTTATTTAATCACATTGCAATTTGATTTGATTGTATCACCCAAAAAATGGCCACCACCTTTTTACACATTGCAGAATATTGCATCCTTGACAAAGGGCTAAAATGAGCTAACGCTTGACTGCATGGTGTTCCACATAGTGTTTTGCAACTATCACACTACATGGTTTGGTGCAGAAAGAGCTATCATAGTCTATATATATAATTGTCTAAGGGTTTTTCTGTCTGTCTGTCCTGGAAATCCCGCGTCTCTGATTGGTCGAGGCCGCCAGTCCTCGACCAATCAGCGACGGGCACAGCATGGCGACGATGATGCCATAAAGGTTGCCTCGACCATTCAGTGACGGGCACAGTCTGCCGCGAATTCGCCTCGACCAATCAGCGACGGGCACAGTATCGACGTAGATGTCATAATGGTTGCCATGGCAACGATGATGTCATAAAGGTTGCCTCGACCAATCAGCGACGGGCACAGTCTGCCGCGAATTCTGGAATCATCATTGTCCATATACTACGGGGACATGCATATATTGCATATATTGTTATATAGACTACTAGATTGTGGCCCGATTCTAATGCATCGGGCCACAATCTAGTAGTCTATAAAACAATCTGAGCAGGGAATGCAGCAGCCATTTTGGGTGATTTTAGGATATTGAGAGTTTAACAGAGCTCATAGCTCAGCAATAGATACAGGAAGAGAAAGCCCGAAAACATTGGACAAATACTTCAAACAGTAATATGGTGAATAACTGCAGCAGCGAAGAAGATCAAATTAGTAGTCCAGGAATATTACAGAGATTCATTTGATAGAGGAGAAAGAGGCGCAGCAGCCAAAGTGCCAAACTCATAGTATAGCTAGCATTTGTCCTGCTACATTGGATTTACAATTGCATATATTTTTCTTTATTCTTAATGCACTAGGAAGAATAAGGAAGACATCACAATAGACAGCAAATATGTGAACTCTGTATCAAAGAGTGTGCTTCTTTGACAAAAGTGAATGTACTAAGTTTTTGAATTTCTTGTGTACTTATTGTTCTAAAATATGGAATTGTTTTTCAGAAAGACATTTAACTGTATGTATGTATTTGTACACCTGGTTACTAGACATGCCACACCTATATTGTGGCCCGTTACAACATTTTACTTTCTGTACGTGTACTTTTATACCTACTTAGCATTTCCTATTATGTCATTTTTGTTATGTAATGGATGTTCAGAGGAAGCCAGAGCTGCATCTGCTCTCTAACTTCCTCCAGATATCAGATCTGTCTGAAGGTAAGAAGAGTGAAACTTGCAACAGAGATTGCGTGACATAACAATTCCATGCGTGCCCCGGTAGAGGCAATACAGCCACCACTGGAATGACACCCGCATCGGAGGTGAGTATAGCTGTTATTATTTTACAAAGGGAAAACATAGTGATTGAGAAGGGGTTAGCCAAGCAGTATACCACACCTTTAAGCCCCCCCCCCCCCATATACATTAGAATAACACTGACCAAGCCTCCCATTTGTGGAAGTTTCTGATGATTATCTGGTCTCTGTGAGGGCCTCCACTCTCCCCCAAAATGATATTGAAAATTAAAAGAATGGAGCAGTTTACCTTTTGACTCCTGATTTTTTCCCCCCAAGGAGATAATTGGTAGTAGCTTATGCCACTCTTTCCTTAGGAACAAATGACCATTATGCTGAACTGAGTGTTCTTGTTTGTGGGACAGTCAGATAACAACTGTATAAGTTTTATGGGAGCCTTGTCAATCCTTTACCACTCTGATGGTCTTACTTATCTTTGTTAAGTGTGCTACAGTGATAATGTCTTGATCGGATTTAACAATTTGAAAAAAACTTGATACCACACATCATTCCCTGGTTTGGGCTCTGCTCCATCTGCCCCAGTTCGTTCAACTTTCTGGTGCTCCATGTCGGGCTTTGCATTTAACCTGGCGTGCTTCCATGTGACGAACAGCCTGGGCCTATTTAAAGGGAACCTGTCACCTCGTTTTGCTGCTATAAGATGCGGCCACTGACTTTCAGGGCTTATCTACAGCATTCTGTATTGCTGCTGATAAGCCCAGGATCCAACATGAAAGAAAAGAAAAATATGTTTTATTATACTCACCCGGGGGTAGTTCGGTCCGATGGGTGTCGCAGGTCCGGGTCTGGCACCTGCTATCTTCATGCGATGTCATCATCCTGCTTGTGTCATGTCATGCTCCTGCGCAGGCATACTGATCTGCCCTGTTGAGGGCACAGCAAATTCCTGCAGTGCGCAGGTGCTGGGCCTCTCTGACCTTTCCTGGCACCTGTGCACTGCAGTACTTTGCCCTCAAATAGGGCAGATCAGTATGCCTGCGGAAGAGCGCGACACGAAGCAAGCAGGATGATGACATCACATGAAGATGGGAGGCACCAGACTCACACCTGCGACACTCATCAGACCGGTCCACCCCCGGGTTAGTATAATAAACGTATATTTATCATCTTTCAGGTCAGACCGGGGGCTTACCTGCAGCATTACAGAATGCTGTAGATAAGCCCCGAAAGGCAGTGGTCGCATCTTATAGTGGCAAAACGAGGTGACAGGCTTCTGAGACAAACACCCAGGCCTTGGTAGGAGACTAAAATTGCAGTTGGTGTGTGCACAGCAACTTGGCTGCAGGACGTCTCCTGTAGACCAGCAATTTTATTCCTTCTTCCTACTTGTCTGTAGTTTATAGTGACTCCAGAGTTCTGTCAGCTACCTGTCCCTGGGTCTCCTGGATATCTTTTATGTGTCCGCCTGTGATTTTCAGGATGTTTTCTTGGCTGTGTGTGGCTTCCTTGGTTGCGGACTCTTTCTTATTCTGGAATGCTATCTGCTACAAGCCTGCAGTTTCCTGCACCCCACCTGCTTGCCTGCAGTTTACTGATATCCTCCACCTGGCTGCGGTTTCCTGAACTTCACATGATTGATTAGTAATTTTCCAGTTCAAATTGAAAACTTTATTATGGAAAAATGAAAAACATAGTTTCTTATGGATTCCATGGTTGTAACCGTACTTATAGCAGCTATGCATTTCAGATGCTAACATGCATCCTTAATCAGGGCTAAAGTTTGAAGTAAGGAACCTAGCCATTTCCTTAAATGTTCAGTGATGGATCTTATCCCTGAATTAATGGGTCACATAGTGGGAAGGTTATGTGACCTTTTAGGTCTTTGGCAGTGTGTGCATGATTAGGATGATAGGATATCCCACTGTGAGATATTCAGCCTTTTTCTTAGTTAAACACCCAATGAGAGTCCCTCCTGTATAATTTGATTTATTTCCATACAAAAAACTTCTGTAGGAAAAATGTATTATTTTTTATACGTAGAAGTGTTTTTCAGCATGTCCAGGATTTGTGCTTTGTAAACATCCGAATCCATGATGACCTCTACCCCTCCTTTGTCTGACATTTTAATAGTGATATCCTCCATAATTCTTAGCTCACATAGTGCCAAGTATTGTAATGGTGAAAAATTCTATCTCAATGTGCTGTTTCTAGTAGAATCATATAGGGATTTCAGTAATAGCCACTGCTATAATCTCAAATTTTCACCCACATTCAAAAAAACTCACATTTCGTTTTTAGACCTACAACTAACGGGTACTCAAAATGAAGCTATTTCTACTGCCACATACATCAAACAATTACAGGTAATACTATTTTATAAACCCCAGTATTAAACACACCATTAAATCGATCCCAGTGGGTAAATTTACCAGAATTAAAAGAATTTGCAACAACGCTAGCAACTTACAAAAAGAACTCGGAGAACCTGAAAATAGGTTATGAATGCTCGCATATGGTCCTGACTAAAAAATGCAGTGTTAATCACAGAATACAATATCTCAATCAAGAAAAATAGATCTGAAGAAACTGTAAAACCCATTTTATTACAATATAGTCTTCAATTTGATCATATTAAATCTATTATTATTATTATTATACATTTTTATAGCGCCATTTATTCCATGGCGCTTTACATGTGAATACGGGCAAATATAGACCAATACATTAAACATGAGCAAATAACAAGGCACACGGGTTCATAAGGAGGGAGGACCCTGCCCGCGAGGGCTCACAGCCTGCAGGGGATGGGTGATGAAACACTAGGAAAAGGTAGGGCAGGTTGTGCAGCAGTTCAGTAAGTTCAGGATCACTGCAGGCTGTAGGCTTGTCGGAAGAGGTGAGTCTTCAGGTTCTTTTTGAAGGTTTCTATGGTAGGCGAGAGTCTGATGTGTTGGGGTAGAGAGTTCCAGAGTATGGGGGAAGCACGGGAGAAGTCTTGTATGCATATGTGGGAAGAAGAGATGAGAGGGGAGTAGAGAAGGAGGTCTTGAGAGGATCGGAGGTTGCGTGTAGGTAGGTACCGGGAGACCATGTCACAGATGTATGGAGGAGACAGGTTGTGGATGGCTTTGTATGTCATTGTGAGGGTTTTGAACTGGAATCTCTGGACGATAGGAAGCCAGTGAAGGGCTTGACATAGGGGAGAGGCTGGGGAATAGCGGGGAGACAGGTAGATTAGTCGGGCAGCAGAGTGTAGGATGGATTGGAGTGGTGCCAGAGTGCTAGAGGGGAGTCCAGAGAGTAGGAGGTTGCAGTAGTCGAGGCGGGAGATGATAAGGGCATGCACTAGCGTTTTTGTGGTGTCGCGGTCAAGGAAAGCACGGATCCGGGAAATATTTTTGAGTTTGAGACTACAGGAGGAGGCAAGGGCTTGGATATGTGGCTTGAAAATTATATAATTATATATATAAATATATAAATATAAATATATAAATTATTATAAACAAATTTCTTCCCCTTCTACATGAGGATTCAATATTATCTGCGATCCTGTGACTAGAATGCTCTATAGTAGCCAAAAGAGCTACCACCCTAGGTAATCTATGTTTACCTAGCTTCTTTTCCTCTCAGACCCAAAGCAAAACCTGGCTTACACACAGCAGATTTTACAAGTACATTAGTAATTGTTGCAGGACATGCATATACATGCTATGGTTACCAAAGCCTTCTCCAACCATAATAATTCCAACAGTTATGATATTAAACATTACATCCATTGCAACTTATATGATGTAGTTTAAAGTCTAAATTGTTAAACTGTCATAAAATGTATGTGGGTTTCACCTCCTGTAAATCCCCCCGTCCTCCACGTGGTGCAGGCTCTTTTGCTGAGCCTGCACCTTTTCCGGCACATAACGATCTGATGTTAAATGCCACTGTCAAACTCTGGCAATAAACTGGGGATAAGCAGGGTTTTGGAAACCACTTTCATAATATTTTAAAATATTATATAAAAAAATAAATATTTTGCTACTCTTTAAGTCTGTACAGGTTTTATTGTTGGATATCTTGAAACTTCATTGTATATTTAGAAGGTAGTACATGCAATAGGGTTTGGTTAACAGCATATTTTCTGTCCAAGACTTCATTTTTTGTTAAAACCCCAACTATTTTATGGAATTTACACAGTTTTTCTTGAACCCATATTTTACTGTCTTCAAAATGTTGTTCCCTGACAATTTCCTGCAGGTTTTATCAGTCGGAAGTCAGGGATGTTTGTGGTAGGTAGTATTTTGCACAAAACAATTGACAATGGGTATAAAAACCTCCTAGAGTAGTCCATTAACAGAATACTGGCTACCACGGTAAAATGCTAGTTGCCCCAAGAGCAGTCCTTGCAGAGTCATCTACTTGAAAATGAGAACAATTGTACTGCCTTATCTATTTTTGTAAGACGCTGTGTTATTTTTGAATATCCTACTTTTGGCCAGTGGCACTAATGATATCCACCTATAAGCTAGAAGTAACAGCCTGCCCATACAAACAAGGTGCAAATTTGTTTGGCTCTTAATATATTCTGCTTTCTACTGGTTAATTCTGTTTCAGAATTTATTCTTTTGTAGATCTCTAAGCTTTCTTATGGAAATGAAGCTTTTTAGAAGATTTGTACTCATTTTCAAACACTGTTACATTCATTCAAGTATGCCATTATACAGAGGCAGCTGGCTTTTATCTAGTGATATTTACTTCAAAAACCTAAGTTAAATGGTATCATAGATTAATTCTTAGGGCACCGGAAGACCCTTTTTTTAGAGTAGAAAGAGATTTTGTAATTACTTAGGCTACAGCAATAAAACCACTGAACATGTGTACTGTAGGATTCATCATATCATGTGCCATAACACAAAGCAGCAATAAAAAAAAAACAAGTTATAAAAATCAAACATGGGAACATGACATCCTTGTCACAAATATACATTACAGCTTTCCAGTAATTTACAGCACTGTGTAACATGCTTTCTTGAGTACTATTTTTTTCATTCAGGAAGCAATGAAACTTCAAAAAGGGCATTATCCTCTGCAATTTCTTACATAAATCAAACTAGAAATAAGACACATTTTACAATTCAATTTAAGATCCCACTGAGACAATAATGTTGCAAGCTGTGCATTTTGCAAAGTAATATAGTAATGTCTAGTTTGCATTTTTGAAAAACCAAATTAATCACACTTTATTGAATATGTTCAAGCAAACCTAAAATCATTTATTATTAAAAATCTGTTGCAACAAATATAAACTATATTTTATACATAAAGGACAAACTCATTTATTCATTAGGATAAAATGCTCAGAGGTTGCATTTTAGAAGAACATGGAATGACAATGTGAATGTTGTATTATAGCCAAAGCTGCTTATGTATTACAGGCAATAAAATGTAGCAATTTGCATACTTTACAAGTCTTTTTTATTTGGATCTAAAGCACCATGTAAAAAAAAAGCTTACACGTAATACAAAAGAAATATTTTATTGTTTTATTGTTCTACGATTAGCTACCTGTAGGTATTTCAGTCGTTTTGATCTGTAGAAAAGATTATTCTACTTAATGAAAACAGTTGATAACGTAAGCTAAGTCATGTTGATAGAAATGATTCAGGGCTAGTGTCAGAGATAGTAGACTAATCAGATATATTATGGTGTAGGAAATGTTTGATCGCTAAATATTTGATCATATTTCAAGTTCACATTTCTTTCGGTTACAAGGAATGTATCATCAGAGAACATATTATTTCAAGAATTCTGCTTATCTTTCATTGTGTACATTATAAAAATCATGTTATTCTGTCGTTTTCACTATGATGTCTGTGCCTCATATTATATTATATTATATATAATCATATATATATTAAACTAGCAATTGCTATGTGGTAGAGATCTCCTCTCAGTCATTATTTCATTATTGCCCATCATCACCTATTGTCCATTCTTATAGATTGTAAACTTGTGATCAGGGCTCTCACTCCTGTAACTGTTGAAATGTATTACATTGTGTTGTTTTTATTGTCTGTACATGTCTCCACTTAATTGTAAAGTGCAGCAGGATATATTAGCTCTATATAATTAAAAATTACTATTATTATTATTATTATTATTATTTTTATTCACATAGTTGATTGAAAAACAGCTTACATCTTCCTCCATCTCTGCACACTAACCTCTGCACAGATCACCGATCATGCCTGGAAATAACTCATACATAAAAATCAAAGAACATCTACAAACTACATTGTTACTTATTTATGTTCATTTATAGGGGCTGTCTGGTCACAAGATATTTATGACACCTGTAAGTAAACATATTGAACACATTAACCCCTTCCCGACCCATGACGCCACTTAGGCGTCATGAAAGTCGGTGCCAATCCGACCCATGACGCCTATGTGGCGTCATGGAAAGATCGCGTCCCTGCAGATCGGGTGAAAGGGTTAACTCCCATTTCACCCGATCTGCAGGGACAGGGGGAGTGGTAGTTTAGCCCAGGGGGGGTGGCTTCACCCCCCGTGGCTACGATCGCTCTGATTGGCTGTTGAAAGTGAAACTGCCAATCAGAGCGATTTGTAATATTTCACCTATTATAACGGGTGAAATATTACAATCCAGCCATGGCCGATGCTGCCACATCATCGGCCATGGCTGGAAATACTAATGTGCCCCCACCCCACCCCACCGATCGCCCCCCCAGCACTCCGATCTGCCCGGTACACTGCCCCGCTCCCCTACGTCCTGTGCTCTGCTCCCCCCGTGCTCTTGTCCGCTCACCCCCGTGCTCCAATCACCCCCTGTGCTCCAATCACCCCCCCGCACTCCGATCCACCCCCCCGTGCTCCGTTCCACCCCCCCTTGCTCCGTTCCACCCCCCCGTGCTCCGTTCCACCCCCCCGTGCTCCGTTCCACCCCTCCCGCGTTCCGATCCACCCCCCCATGCTCCGATCCCCCCCTACCCCATCATACTTACCGATCCTGCCGGGGTCCGTCCGTCTTCTCCCTGGGCGCTGCCATCTTCCAAAATGGCGGGCGCATGCGCAGTGCGCCCGCCGAATCTGCCGGCCGGCAGATTCGTTCAAAGTGCATTTTGATCACTGAGATATAATCTATCCCAGTGATCAAAATAAAAAAATGATAAATGACCCCCCCCCTTTGTCACCCCCATAGGTAGGGACAATAAAAAAATATAGAATTTTTTTTTCCACTAATGTTAGAATAGGGTTAGGGTTAGGGGTAGGGTTAGGGGTAGGGTTAGGGCTAGGGTTAGGGCTAGGGTTAGGGTTAGGGCTAGGGCTAGGGGTAGGGTTAGGGGTAGGGTTAGGGCTAGGGTTAGGGTTAGGGCTAGGGTTAGGGCTAGGGTTAGGGTTAGGGCTAGGGTTAGGGCTAGGGTTAGGGTTAGAGCTAGGGATAGGGTTAGGGCTAGGGTTAGGGCTAGGGTTAGGGCTAGGATTAGGGTTAGAGCTAGGGTTAGGGCTAGGGTTAGTGTTTTGGTATGTGCACACGTATTCTGGTCCTCTGCGGATTTTTCCGCTGCGGATTTGATAAATCCGCAGTGCTAAACCGCTGTGGATTTATGGCGGATTTACCATGTTTTTTCTGTGCATTTCACTGTGGTTTTACAACTGCGGTTTTCTATTGGAGCAGTTGTTAAACCGCTGCGGAATCCGCAGAAAGAAGTGACATGCTGCGGAATGTAAACCGCTGCGTTTCCGTGCAGTTTTTCTGCAGCATGTGTACAGCGATTTTTGTTTCCCATAGGTTTACATTGAACTGTAAACTCATGGGAAACTGCTGCGGATCCGTAGCGTTTTCCGCAGCGTGTGCACATACCTTTAGAATTAGGCCATGTGCACACGGTGCGGATTTGGCTGCGGATCCGCAGCGGATTGGCCGCTGCGGATTCGCAGCAGTGTTCCATCAGGTTTACAGTACCAAGTAAACCTATGGAAAACCAAATCCGCTGTGCCCATGGTGCGGAAAATACCGTGCAGAATCCGCAGATGAAATCCGCACAAAAAACACTGGAAATCCGCGGAAAATCCGCAGGTAAAACGCAGTGCCTTTTACCCGCGGATTTTTCAAAAATGATGCTGAAAAATCTCACACGAATCCGCAACGTGGGCACATAGCCTTAGGGTTAGGGTTGGGGTTAGGGTTGTGATTAGGGTTATGGCTACAGTTGGGATTAGGGTTACGGGTGCGGGGGGGTTAGTGTTGGAGTTAGAATTGAGGGGTTTCCACTGTTTAGGCACATCAGGGGTCTCCAAACGCAACATGGCGCCACCATTGATTCCAGCCAATCTTGTATTCAAAAAGTCAAATGGTGCTCCCTCAATTCCGAGCCCCGACGTGTGCCCAAACAATGGTTTACCCCCACATATGGGGTACCAGCATACTCAGGATAAACTGCGCAACAATTACTGGGGTCCAATTTCTCCTGTTACCCTTGTGAAAATAAAAAAATGCTTGCTAAAACATCATTTTTGAGGAAAGAAAAATGATTTTTTATTTTCACGGCTCTGCGTTGTAAACGTCTGTGAAGCACTTGGGGGTTCAAAGTGCTCACCACATATCTAGATAAGTTCCTTGGGGGGTCTAGTTTCTAAAATGGGGTCACTTGGGGTTTCTACTGTTTAGGCACACCAGGGGCTCTGTAAATGCAACGTGACGCCCGCAGACCATTCCATCAAAGTCTGCATTTCAAAAGTCACTACTTCCCTTCTGAGCCCCAACGTGTGCCCAAACAGTGGTTTACCCCCACACATGGGGTATCAGCGTACTCAGGAGAAACTGGACAACAACTCTTGGGGTCCAATTTCTCCTGTAACCCTTGGGAAAATAAAAAATTCTGGGCTAAATAATTATTTTTGAGGAAAGAAAACGTATTTATTATTTTCACGGCTCTGCGTTGTAAACTTCTGTGAAGCACTTGGGGGTTCAAAGTGCTCACCACACATCTAGGTAAGTTCCTTTCGGGGTCTAGTTTCCAAAATGGGGTCACTTGTGGGGGGTTTCTACTGTTTAGCCACATCAGGGGCTCTGCAAACGCAACGTGACGCCCGCAGAGCATTCCATCAAAGTCTGCATTTCAAAACGTCACTACTTCACTTCTGAGCCCCGGCGTGTGCCCAAACAGTGGTTTACCCCCACACATGGGGTATCGGTGTACTCAGGAGAAACTGTACAACAACTTTTGGGGTGAAATTTCTCCTGTTACCCTTGGGAAAATAAAAAATTGCAGGCTAAAAGATCATTTTTGAGAAAATAATTTTTATTTTTTATTTTCATGGCTCTGCGTTATAAACTTCTGTGAAGCACTTGGGGGTTCAAAGTCCTCACCACACATCTAGATAAGTTCCTTTCGGGGTCTAGTTTCCAAAATGGGGTCACTTGTGGGGGGTTTCTACTGTTTAGCCACATCAGGGGCTCTGCAAACGCAACGTGACGCCCACAGAGCATTCCATCAAAGTCTGCATTTCAAAACGTCACTACTTCACTTCCGAGCCCCGGCATGTGCCCAAACAGTGGTTTACCCCCACATATGGGGTATCAGCGTACTCAGGAGAAACTGTACAACAACTTTTGGGGTCAAATTTCTCCTGTTACCCTTGGGAAAATAAAAAATTGCAGGCTAAAAGATCATTTTTGAGAAAATATTTTTTTTTTTTCATGGCTCTGCGTTATAAACTTCTGTGAAGCACTTGGGGGTTCAAAGTCCTAACCACACATCTAGATTAGTTCCTTTGGGGGTCTAGTTTCCAAAATGGGGTCATTTGTGGGGGATCTCCAATGTTTAGGCATACAGGGGCTCTCCAAACGCGACATGGTGTCCGCTAATGATTGGAGCTAATTTTCCATTTAAAAAGTCAAATGGCGTGCCTTCCCTTCCGAGCCCTGCCGTGCGCCCAAACAGTGGTTTACCCCCACACATGGGGTATCAGCATACTCAGGACAAACTGGACAAGAACATTTGGGGTCCAATTTCTCCTATTACCCTTGGCAAAATAGGAAATTCCAGGCTAAAAAATCATTTTTGAGGAAAGAAAAATTATTTTTTATTTTCATGGCTCTGCGTTATAAACTTCTGTGAAGCACCTGGGGGTTTAAAGTGCTCATTATGCATCTAGATAAGTTCCTTGGGGAGGTCTAGTTTCCAAAATGGGGTCACTTGTGGGGGAGCTCCAATGTTTAGGCACACAGGGGCTCTCCAAACGCGACATGGTGTCCGCTAACGATTGGAGCTAATTTTCCATTCAAAAAGTCAAATGGCGCGCCTTCCCTTCCGAGCCCTGCCGTGTGCCCAAACAGTGGTTTACCCCCACATATGAGGTATCGGCGTACTCGGGAGAAATTGCCCAACAAATTTTATGATCCATTTTATCCTATTGCCCATGTGAAAATGAAAAAATTGAGGCTAAAAGAATTTTTTTGTGAAAAAAAAGTACTTTTTCATTTTTACAGATCAATTTGTGAAGCACCTGGGGGTTTAAAGTGCTCACTAGGCATCTAGATAAGTTCCTTGGGGCGTCTAGTTTCCAAAATGGGGTCACTTGTGGGGGAGCTCCAATGTTTAGGCACACAGGGGCTCTCCAAACGCGACATGGCGTCCGCTAACGATGGAGATAATTTTTCATTCAAAAAGTCAAATGGCGCTCCTTCCCTTCCGAGCCTTACCATGTGCCCAAACAGTGGTTTACCCCCACATGTGAGGTATTGGTGTACTCAGGAGAAATTGCCCAACAAATTTTAGTATCCATTTTATCCTGTTGCTCATGTGAAAATGAAAAAATTGAGGCTAAAAGAATTTTTTTGTGAAAAAAAAGTACTTTTTCATTTTTACGGATCAATTTGTGAAGCACCTGGGGGTTCAAAGTGCTCACTATGCATCTAGATAAGTTCCTTGGGGCGTCTAGTTTCCAAAATGGGGTCACTTGTGGGGGAGCTCCAATGTTTAGGCACACAGGGGCTCTCCAAACGCGACATGGTGTCCGCTAACGATGGAGATAATTTTTCATTCAAAAAGTCAAATGGCGCTCCTTCCCTTCCGAGCCTTACCATGTGCCCAAACAGTGGTTTACTCCCACATGTGAGGTATTGTTGTACTCAGGAGAAATTGCCCAACAAATTTTAGTATCCATTTTATCCTGTTGCTCATGTGAAAATGAAAAAATTGAGGCTAAAAGAATTTTTTTGTGAAAAAAAAGTACTTTTTCATTTTTACGGATCAATTTGTGAAGCACCTGGGGGTTCAAAGTGCTCACTATGCATCTAGATAAGTTCCTTGGGGCGTCTAGTTTCCAAAATGGGGTCACTTGTGGGGGAGCTCCAATTTTTAGGCACACGGGGGCTCTCCAAACGTGACATGGTGTCCGCTAAAGAGTGGAGCCAATTTTTCATTCAAAAAGTCAAATGGCGCTCCTTCCCTTCCAAGCCCTGCCGTGCGCCCAAACAGTGGTTTACCCCAACATATGAGGTATCAGTGTACTCAGGACAAATTGGACAACAACTATCGTGGTTCAGTTTCTCCTTTTACCATGGGGAAAATAAAAAAATTGTTGCTAAAAGACAATTTTTGTGACTAAAAAGTTAAATGTTCATTTTTTCCTTCCATGTTGCTTCTGCTGCTGTGAAGTACCTGAAGGGGTAATAAACTTCTTGAATGTGGTTTTGAGTACCTTGAGGGGTGCATTTTTTAGAATGGTGTCACTTTTGGGTATTTTCAGCCATATAGACCCCTCAAACTGACTTCAAATGTGAGGTGGTTCCTAAAAAAAATGGTTTTGTAAATTTCGTTGTAAAAATGAGAAATCGCTGGTCAAATTTTAACCCTTATAACTTCCTAGCAAAAAAAAATTTTGTTTCCAAAATTGTGCTGATGTAAAGTATACATGTGGGAAATGTTATTTATTAACTATTTTGTGTCACATAACTCTCTGGTTTAACAGAATAAAAATTCAAAATGTGAAAATTGCGAAATTTTCAAAATTTTCGCCAAATTTCCGTTTTTATCACAAATAAACGCAGAATTTATTGACCTAAATTTACCACTAACATGAAGCCCAATATGTCACGAAAAAACAATCTCAGAACCGCTAGGATCCGTTGAAGCGTTCCTGAGTTATTACCTCATAAAGGGACACTGGTCAGAATTGCAAAAAAACGGCAAGGTCTTTAAGGTCAAAATAGGCTGGGTCAAGAAGGGGTTAAAAGAAGAACAACTGTGTAGCTCCATTCAATGCGTAGTGGCAACTATCAAGTACTGCAGTGCAGCAACATCCAACCCTTTCCAGAGCTTGTAAAAGCTGATAAATGGATGCCAATATATATATATATATATATATATATATATATATGATATTAATGAACTATCCTGTGGATAAATAGCAAAAATTCACCGCACACTCTAATGGAATGATGTGCAACCATCTGTGGAATTTATTTGCAATTTATTTCAGGGACCACTACGGTCCGTTCTACCAGCACCTTGCTTCTATAGTGACCTTGAGTGCACATCAATACCTACTCTACTCTATCCTGTGGATAAGTCATCGGTATCTTTTGACCAAAAAATCCCTTTAAATTGGCAAATTTTTTATTTTGTTTTATTCCTGCTGCTTCTCTTAGTATGCAATTTATTATTTTTAAATATGCCACATGGTGCCAAAGATGTGGTCTTTTCTTAATTGCTTTTTATGGTCTTTACTAAGGGGGCGTGACTCAAAGCAGAGAGCAGCCATACCATATCACATTGGTAGTGCCTCCCATAGCCCTGAAAACCTCATTTGCATATAAGAAAAACATGGATTTCTATGGAGAAAAATATCGGATTGCTGATACAAAGATATCATTTTATTCAGCTTCCTATGACCTACATGCCTATATAAATGGCTTTGGAAGGTTAATCTTACTGACAGATTCCCTTTAAGATAGTCAAAATATATAGATGCTGTATAACATACTCAATTATAGAGTGGGTGATTCTAAAAGTGCAGCATACTGCGTTTGTCACTTTATTTTATCATTATTTGTATGTTTTCAATGGGCTTGTAAGTTAAATGCAAAACTCCATATTAATCAAATGGGGTTTCATTATGCGAAAAAGGTTTTGATTACAAATGTAGCGCTATTATTCCTGCCTTTGGGAAAATGACCATCATTAAGCTTCAGGATATATTCCACTTTTTCAGTCCACTGTAATTTCCTTAAATTTTGGGGGTAAACATGAGCACATCAATATCAAATAGAAATATGCTGAGGATCATTTTGTTACTAGCTATTTCTCATGACGTGAAGTTGAACATTTAGTGAGTACCGTAAAAAAACGCGTGTTCAGAAATACAGGATATTACCTAAGGTTACATGTCTCCTATAAGCCCAACCTAATGAGGATTAAATATGGAATGTATAATTCTGTCCAGACATCAATATAAATTTATTATATATTGCTCTGAAATAAATAAATCTATACTTTAAATAAGAAAACAAAAATAGGAATATTATGTGTTGAGAGAGACCTAGTCTACTCTCTATTGTTCAATGTATCGGAAAACCATTTCAAGTAAAGGAAATATGTTGATTCCATGATATTGTTAATATTTAAAACATTCTAAATTCAATTCAATGTATATTCATTTCTACAGGGAGCAGTGATGGTTCTTGGGAGAAAGAAAAACTTCAGTCTCTCCCTACCCAAGGATCACAAGCCTCTGTTAACTATGCCACCTTGCCTGGACAGCATAACCTTCCAGTTTCTCATCCTCTCAACTCTCTACAAAAGAATCACCTTCTGCCAAATGGTATGACATGCTGGCATTCGTCCCGCCTAAGGCAACAAATTATATCAGGTGCTTTTACTAGAACCTTAAAAAAATAATTATTTTTTTTATGTAATTAATGCCTAAAGAGGTTTTCTACATTCAGGAAAGTGAACCCCAAATGCTATAAAATAGGTAAAATAACAAAGAAAGCAGATACTCACCCGCCGGTGTCCAGTGCTGGCTCGACTCTCCTACCTGTTTCTCTGTGTTTTGGTTGCAGTGGCGATATCACGTCAACTGTTCACCAATATGTGAGCACAGGGGCTATGGTAGATGGCATGAGCTGCTGAGCTCAGTGATTGACAACAGTGGTGATATATGCTATCAACATGGTGTCTAATCTGTAGCCAGAACACAGAGCCGCAGGTAGCCAAGTGCTGGTCCTGAGAAAGGAGAGAGCCTGCTCTATTTAGTATTTTAGCCTTTTCACAGTTTTTGGGCTCCGCTTTCCTGAAAGTGAAAAACGCCTTTTATATATTAAAAATTGAATATTATTGGGCCACATGGCTAATAGCAAATACTAAGGTCTGGTTAAATAACTTCATCAAGAGCTGCAACATTTGTTGGTAGTTGAAATTTCTAGTGGCAAAGAATAAGGGTTAGTCATTAACTAATCTTTGCCATCTACTCCTCCTATGTATTTCCAAGGCTCTTGGTGCTCTGTATGATAGGCCTCTAGATCCATGATACAAATTGTGACATGGGAAGGCTGGCAGCTTGCTAATCAGTTGTAACTTCGATGATTTGGAGTGGGGTTTTGGGTCAAAAATTTGGTCTTGTTTATAGATACCATGTGATTTATTTACTTACATGTTTAGTTCATGCATGTATGGTTAATCATGACAAATTATGTGGTTAAATACTTTGGATTGCCCTCCCAAAATAATGATTTGCTTGTCTAATTTGCTAGATATACAAGGGATTGAACACTTTACTGGTATCACTTCCAGTCTCTAGACTATAGGTGATAAAGCAGATCCTTGTAATCTTATGGAATCTGTATGTGTTACCCCCAATCACTGAATCAGCAGGAGCACATGTTGATACAGTTTGTGCTGCCTCTAGTACTGGACCAGGTAGTAGAAGATGAACATCACTCCTCTGTTCATAATTTGTTGATTTCGACATTATTTGATAGGAGACTTAATCCTAAATCTTCCAGGTACCTGGCGGGCTCTGACCCAGTGTACTGTGTTGTTTTGGATTCTGCGAAGCACTATCTTATATGAGGAATTGTAAAGTTTGTTGATGTAGGGAAAGCTAAATGTTCTACTGCACTGTAGGAGCTCTAAAATTTGTTCCAGAAATATGACTGAGAAAAGCTTGGTGACATTTCCAATGACAACCAGCAGAACTGTGAATACAGCTCTGGCTAGCAAAATATATAATACAATATATTTACTAATGTAATCAACAAGAGTAAATTTATGTATAAATCTCAAAAGTGGACACAATATTAAAGGGGTCTTAAAGTGCATACATTTT
Source organism: Ranitomeya imitator (assembly GCF_032444005.1). Lineage (NCBI taxonomy): Eukaryota > Metazoa > Chordata > Amphibia > Anura > Dendrobatidae > Ranitomeya > Ranitomeya imitator. Next base: position 617,547,472 of record NC_091284.1, read on the forward strand.
TTTCAAAAGGCAAGAAGTGATAAAGCAAGGGCAGCACGGTGGCGCAGTGGTTAGCACAGCAGCCTTGCAGCGCTGGAGTCCTGGGTTCTAATCCCACCTTGGACAACATCTGCAAAGAGTTTGTATGTTCTCTCCGTGTTTGCGTGGGTTTCCTCCGGGCACTCCGGTTTCCTCCCACATTCCAAAGACATACTGATAGGGAATTTAGATTGTGAGCCCCATCTGGGACAGCGATGATAATGTGTGCAAACTGTAAAGCGCTGCGGAATATGTTAGCGCTATATAAAAATAAAGATTATTATTATTATAAAGCAATAAAACAGCTGATACCTACCTCTTAAATCCACAAGTTAATCAATGGTAAGTCATTAACTGGCACAATCACATTCTTAGATGTCAGATAATAACAGTTGTGGACTGAAGCAGTGGCAAACAGTTGAGTAGAAGCTGCTTAATGGGGTTTTTCACCTATTAACTCTTGCTAATCCAGTGCTGGCTGTTGGTTGAAAGTTCTGAATTCTTTTGGCTTCAAACGGCGACATCACAACTATATGACTGCAGCCAACTACTGGTGATTGGATGCAACTGTCATGATAGCATTGCATGTCAACTGATTTTGTTATTTTTTTTTTACAGAGCATGCCTGTGTACTAAAAAAAATATGTGGGTAGTAAAGGTACCGTCACACTAGACGATATCGCTAGCGATCCGTGACGTTGCAGCGTCCTCGCTAGCGATATCGTCCAGTGTGACAGGCAGCAGCGATCAGGATCCTGCTGTGCTGTCGCTGGTCGGGGAAGAAAGTCCAGAACTTTATTTCGTCGCTGGACTCCCCGCAGACATCGCTGGATCGGCGTGTGTGACACCGATTCAGCGATGTCTTCGCTGGTAACCAGGGTAAACATCGGGTAACTAAGCGCAGGGCCGCGCTTAGTAACCCGATGTTTACCCTGGTTACCATCCTAAAAGTAAAAAAAACAAACAGTACATACTTACCTACAGCCGTCTGTCCTCCAGCGCTGTGCTCTGCTCTCCTCCTGTACTGGCTGTGAGCGTCGGTCAGCCGGAAAGCAGAGCGGTGACGTCACCGCTCTGCTTTCCGGCCGCTGTGCTCACACAGACAGTACAGGAGGAGTGCAGAGCACAGCGCTGGAGGACAGACGGCTGTAGGTAAGTATGTACTGTTTGTTTTTTTTACTTTTAGGATGGTAACCAGGGTAAACATCGGGTTACTAAGCGCGGCCCTGCGCTTAGTTACCCGATGTTCACCTTGGTTACCGGCATCGTTGGTCGCTGGAGAGCTGTCTGTGTGACAGCTCTCCAGCGACCAAACAGCGACGCTGCAGCGATCCGGATCGTTGTCGGTATCGCTGCAGCGTCGCTAAGTGTGACGGTACCTTAAATCCCTTTAGAAGGTTGATATTATATTACGGTATCCCATTGCTTGCCTTTTGAAAAAAAAAAAATACTGGACAATACCATTGATTTTGAATGTTTTGTTCACATATCAAATTGATTTTAATGTCTAATTTTCTAAAAGTAAGAATTACGCACATTGTATGACATTATGATTTATCATACTACTTCTCTTCAAGTAAAGTAGCTGTAGCTAAAAAGGAGAATATAAAATGCTGTCATCAGTGTCTCATGATATACTGTACTAATTATGGGTCCAATTTTTAAAGGGAACTTCTCAGCAGGATTGTTCGCAGTACCCTACAGACAGTGTCAGGATGGTGCCGTTATACTCATTACAATAGTACCTTGGTTGATGACATCCGTCTTGTGGTTGTTGTTTAATCTTTATTTGCAGTTTTCAGTTAATGATATGCCCATGCTCTGGGACGGCCTGTGAGGGGCTTCATGTGGTGCTCTGCTTACATATTCATCTGTATGGCTTATGACAGTTCACTGGTCCCTCACTGACCTGTCCCCTGTTTTACATACTAAATATAATGGGTTTTTTTAAAATCACATTAGCAGGCAGGTGCCTGCGCTGTAGCATGATTGCACCTATAATGTCCATTTAATTTTTTTATTTGGTGATATAAATGTATTCAGAAAAAAATATTCTCTCACAAAATGGCGTCGGCCACACCTTAGCAGTAGCATCTATTGGTGATCCATTAGATGCTATTGTGCAGGCCCCACCAGCACCATCTTGGTGGAGACAATTTTTCTTTCTGTAGCAAAATGGTGCTGACGGCGCCTGTGTCAGTAGCATCTATTGGATCGCCAATAGATGCTCCTGCGGCGGCGCGGCTTATGCCATTTTGAGAGAGAAATTTGTTCTGCATAAGTTTATATCACCAAAGAAAGTCATTAAATGGACATTATAGATGCGATCGTGCTACAGTGCAGGTGCCAACGCCAGAACCTGCCTACTGAATCTTAATTTTTTTTTAGACATATTATATTCACTATGTAAAACAGGGGACAGGTCTCTAAGGGATTAGTGACCTGTCAGAAGCCACACAGATGAATATGTAAGCAGAGCGCCACATAAACCCCCTCACAGGCCACCCAAGAGCACGAGAATCTCATTAACTGAAAATAAAGATTAAACAACAACCACAAGACAGATTTCATTTACCCAAGTATCATTTTAATCAGTGTAACGGTGCCAACCTGACACTGTCTGTAGGTTACTGTGCATAATACTGATGGCAGGTTCTCTTTAAGTGTACCTCCAATCATGATAACTTCGTGTCAACTTAAAAAAGTCTAAAAATGATAGCAGGATGCTCTAATGAGAAAGTGGTCATTCTCATTGCTTTGTGAACTGTAAATCACCAAGAGTGTCTCCAGAATTCGGAGGTACCAAAGGGGAGTATCTCTTCTTTAGTGTATCCCACATTTTACAGGGGTGCTGCAGGAATTAATCACTTGCTATTATACTTCTCGACAGTTGATCCCTGGGGATGTATCTTTTGGGAAACCATAACACTAACCTATTTTCTGAGACCTATCTAATAAAAAGCAATTGTATAAATTGAAAAAAGCCCTGTATTATGAATAATGAAGCCATTCAGAAAAAAGTCCAATGATATTCTATGTCAATAGCAGTGGCGTAAATTTTCTCACTAACCCACTCTTTGAATGCACTTATGACAGTTTCTTTTTTGTGGACTGGTTCTGATCCTCTCTTTTTTATTTACGCTTATTTATCTAGCTCATCCTATTCCACAATCCTGAACAGACAGTATCATCATTGACCCTAGTGGGCTACAATCTAAATTCCCTATCAGTATGTCTTTGGTTTGTGGAAGGAAAATTGAATACTGGAGAGAATATACAATGGATATCCATTTTTATTTGATTTTTGACATTCCTACAACTGAAAGTTTCTATCATGAGAATTTTTAGCTCTTGAGAATTTTAGTAGGGCTCAGTTGGCTGGTAAAGCAATTTCCATGTGTTGCTTTTTAAGCAATTCGGTAAAGGAGCAACGTTGATGTTTATACATTTGATTGTAGTAAAACTATTCCTGAATATTTATTGTTCCAAATACTTTAAAGACTTTATTTGATCTGCATTTATAGGTCTGGAACTTCCATTTATGATGATGCCCCATCCACTAATTCCTGTAAGCCTACCTCCAGCTTCTGTTACAATGGCGATGAGCCAGATGAATCACCTCAGTACCATTGCGAATATGGCTGCAGCTGCACAAGTACAAAGTCCACCATCCAGGGTTGAAACATCTGTAATAAAGGTAATTCTGTAGTATTTTTTCTAAAGTTTTTTTTTTTTTTTGCTTTTAACCTGAAGTTATCACTTCTTTCAACAAAAAATATGTTATGTTTATTTCTTTGGTTGTGTACACCCTAAGGACGCTTGGAACTGATTATGTGGCTCCACTGAGCTTCGATCTGAACATCATCAAGTCTGTCTGAGACTACATTAATAGGCAGAAGGATTTGAAAATCCTCCATCCGCATAAGATCCGTGGATGGTTCTCCATGATAATTGGAAAAATTCATTCAAAAGCTCTGTGCTTTTGTACCTAGAAGAATTCGTGATCTGATGCTGTTTTGAAGAGAAATTATGTTCATACTAAATATTGATTTGATTTAGATTTTTTTTTCTACACCTGCCTAAAACTTTTGCACAGTACTGTATATGTATAAAAAGTTATGACTCTTGGAAGAAGGGAAGGAAGTATGTATACGATTTTCCTTCGTGAACTATTTTCCGTTTTGTACATTAGATATTTTTGATCTTCCAAGATTCTTAACTTTTTTATATGAGGGCCTGTTTTTTGCAGGATTAGTTGTATTTTTGAATGACTCATTTTACTATACAATGTGCTGGAAAAAAGTTTGGTGAAAAGGCAGAAGAACAAAAAACAAAGCAAAAATGTGCTTCTGTTTTTGCGTCGCTCATTGTGTGGTTTAAATGACTCCACAGCATGACTCTTCAGGTCAGCATGATACCAAGCAGGCAATTATACTGACCTTTTATTTTTTTTTTATTTTAGCTGTGAAATAAATTCAGAACATTGTAGAATAAAAACATTTTTTTTATTGTTCTATGAATATCAAAGTGACGTTTCTTTACACTATTTTGGGATATGTTTTGATTGTTTTATATTTCATTTTTGGGGAGGTGTAAAACTGAAAAACAGCCAGGATGGGGGTGGGGTACAATCACTCCAGGATAAAGAAAGGATGGGACCAATCATACCAGGACCGGGATGGGGGCCAATCATACCAGGATGCTATTAAGAGAAAAGAATATCCATTGCCCTCCATGCCCATGGGAGTGGAATGTAGTGAATATTAATTTCTCTTTAGCAGCGGGCACAGAAGTTAGCTGCAGCAGCCGGCTCCTGCCTCTGTGACTCCCTAATCTGCCAAAATGATTCCCCACCTCCCCACCATAAACAGAACTGGTACATCTGGACTATAAGATGCACCCCCCCATTTTCCTCCACATTTTTGGAGGTAAAAAGTACATCTTATAGTCTCAAAACTATGGTAATTTTGTATTTTAACAGATTGAATGCTTACAGACCTAGCAATACTGTTTTTTATTTTTTTTATTTATACTTCTTTTTAGACCCCTTAGAGGATGTAAACCTGTGATCATCTGATCACATGTGCTATGTAATGCAATAACATTTTATTACAATATATATCTAAAATCACAGTCCCTTATGACGCCAAGCCTGTGGCTGGAATTCACAGGATTGTCAATATGGCAGCCTTAGAGGCTGTAAAGTGATGGCCTTGTAGGTGGCATAAAATTTTGCTGTCAAGTTTTAAAGGGTTAACATCAATACTTTGCCTTTTACAGGTAGATGATGGATGAATAGCACAACCAGCATCTGTCAGGAAGAGAGATGTTTGGGTTCTGCGGGTTCAGCCAAAGAGTTACAAAAAGTTCAGGTTCGGGTATCAGAACAGTACCCGGAACTGAACCTAGACCCCATTCAATTGAATGAAGGGCCCGAACATCCAGCGTTTGCCACGCTGTCATGTGCATGACAGCGCTGCAAACACCACTTATGATCGGCGGTAAATTCATCACCACCGGTCAAAGAGCCAGAGCGACTGATGATTTCACTGCCCATCAGAAGCGGTGTTTGTCGCGCTGTCATGCCCATGACAGCGCGGCAAACATCCGAACCTGAACAGTAATTCGGACTTCCTGGTGAAGTCTATGTTTAGTGTCCGTGCCCGCACGGTAGGTGTTTGGTACAGATGCTGAACTTTACTGTTCGGGTTCGCCCATCTCCAGTCAGGAATGGCGTGGGCGGCTTACTCCAAGTATCTGTACTGGCCATGCGTTACATGAATATTATTATACCAAGGTATCTTTTTCTTTGTCTTATACAGACAAAGCAAATAAATATAAACACAATACAAAATATGTTTTAGCATATCTTTTATATAATTTACATTACGCATACAATTCATTTTTGATAAAGGCCACCTTCAAGTATGACATGCTATGCATAAGATATGCATTCTACACATTGTGGTATGCTCAATAATACCTTTGAACTAGAATTATCCTTTGGAACATTTTGTATAATTCCTTTTTCTACATTGTTAAGACACAGCTTCCAGAGACTTCTGAATAGACAAGAATGCATTGTGTGCACATATAAAGATTTGAATAAGATTGCTACATGAAAAGCTGAATAAATAAAAAGGTTACTTTTATTGTCAGAATGGAAAATATTATTCAGATTATAGCGATTATAAATAGCTTTAAAATGATACTAAGAAAGTAGTACCTTAGGTCAACCTGTCTGAAATTACATTTTGAGAACTATACATGGTTTTATGGGTTGTATTACGTAGCTGCCTTGGCCTCATGCTGAGAGATTTTTTTTGAATCTGCCCTTTCTGAAATGAGATGAGCATTAGATGTCCCTTTGTAATAGAATGTTTAGATATATGAGATGGGTGAATAGCAGAAGAGCTGTAACAGGCTGGGATAGCCAAGCTTGACAGCCATGAATCACTCTGTGTATGATTGCCATGACCTGCACATGCTGAAGACATGGAGGGGGATATTTTCATGCATTTTACAATGTTTTATTTTGTTGCAATTGAAAGGATTACACCAAATATAACGCCATATATTTTATGACCTTATTAGCCATAAAAATCGAAAAATCTACAAAAAAGCACTATAAAACACTGCAGTCTATTTCAGCAGCAGATCCGCAGATATTTCAGAGGTTCCTAATAAATTTTGAATTTATCTAAACACAGAAATAAAAAACATAATTTGCATACTTAGTTGAAGCAAATTCTGTGCTGCAACCGCCCTGATTCCTTACTGCATTTGCAATTCTTATTTGTCTACTATTTTGCTTTTTCATTTGTGCCTAATTCTTTTCTTAATTTATGACCTTAAAAAAAGAATATTATATACAGTGGGGAAAATAAGTATTTGATACTCTGCCGATTTTGCAAGTTTTCCTACCTACAAAGAATGGAGAAGTCTGTAATTGTAGGACACTTCAACTATGAGAGACAGAATCTAAAAAAATCTAGAAAATCAAATTGTATGATTTTTACATAATTCATTTGCATTTTAATGTATTTGATATAATAGAAAAAACATTAATTAATATTTGGTACAGAAACCTTTGTTTGCAATTACATAGGTCAGACGCTTCCTGTAGTTCTTGACCAAGCTTGCTCACACTGCAGCAGGGATTTTGGCCCACTCCTCTATACAGATCTTTCAGGTTTCAGGGCAGTCACTGGGCAACATTGAGTTTCAGCTCCCTTATAAGATTTTCTATTGCGTTCAGGTCTGGAGACTGGCTAGGCCACACTGGGACCTTTAAATGCTGTTGGTGATGTTTTGCCCACCATGCTTCACGGTTGGAATGGTGTTCTTTGGGTTTTTCTTCCTCCAAACACGGCGATTGGAGTTGATACCAAAAAGTTCAATTTTGGTCTCATTTGACAACATGACCTTTTCCCATGCCTCCTCTGGATTATCCAGATGGTCAATCCTGAACTTCAAACATGCCTGGACATGTGCTGGTATGAGAAGGGGGACCTTGCGTGCCCTTCAGGATTTTAATCTATGACAGCATAGTGTGTTACTAAGGGTAATGTTTGAGACTGTGATCCCAGCTCTCTTCAGTTCATTGCCCAGGTGCTCCTGTGTAGTTCTCTGCTGATACTTGACCTTTCTCCAAATCAACCTTACCCGACGAGGCACCATCTTGAATGGAGCCCCAGACAGTGGAAGATTGACAGTCATCTTGTGTTTCTTTTCATTTTTTTCATTTTCTAATAATTGTGCCAACAGTTGTTGTTTTCTCACCAAGCTGCTTGGCTATTGCCTTGTAGCCTATCGCATCCTTGTGCATGTCTACAATTTTGTCCCTGGTGTCCTTAGACATCTCTTTGGTCTTGGCCATGGTGGAAAGGTTTGAGTATGATTGATTGAGTGAGTGGACAGGTGTCTTCTATACAAGTAATGAGTTCAAACAGGTGCAATTAATGCAGGGAATGAGAGCAGAGTAGGAGGGCTTCTTACAGAAAAACTAACAAGTCTTTGAGAGACAGATTTTTTTCTGGTTGGTAGGTGATTAATTATTTCATGCAATAAAATGAAACTTAATTTTTTAATAATAATACAATGTGATTTTATTTTTATTTTTATTTTCAGTCTCTCACAGTTGAAGTGTACCTATGATAAAAATTACAGACCTCTCCATTTCTATAGGTGGGAAAACTTGCAAAATCGTCAGTATAAAATGCTTATTTTCCCCACTGAATATGGTTGCATTTTGTTGTTTGCCATTGTGGATGGAATTTTGAGTAATGAATTGTTTTCATTGATACATCAATTTTGTTAAAAAAAATTGTTGCAAATGTAGTCAATATTGCCACAGAATGATTTTATGTACATATGCATATATATTATGACAAATTTTGAGTTCCACAAGTTAAAAAAAAAAGTGACTTAAAAAACCCAGCAATGATGAGTTGGGTTCTACATTTTTTACTCCATTAGAATATAAAATACTCTCTAATTGTAGAAAGCAAAAAAGTTATTAATACATATACATCAGATTCTCATTTTCTAAATGCCATTTTAATTTACTCAATTTACTTGGTTTTCTAACATTTAGGAACGGGTTCCAGATAGTCCTTCACCTGCACCTTCTCTGGAAGATGGTCGAAGACCGGGCAGTCACCCTTCATCTCACAGAAGCAGCAGTGTTTCTAGTTCTCCTGCACGGACTGAAAGTTCATCGGATAGAATTCGTATGTCATGTACTTCTATACATTTCCAAAGTAAACAAGCAATCTTATTCATTTTACATTTGGCGCTGCAAAGGGAAGTTTATAAATCACTAACATACAACATGTAGAGTGGAATGTGTTAAGCTGTGTCCACATAGAGTATTTCAGTAGATTTTGGATTGGAAACCACCCCAAAAAATCCCTCTCAAAACTGAATTAAGGCAATTTGCACACAGCATCTTTTTCAGGTGGATTTCATGGCAGAATCTGCATGAAAAGTCAGAAAATGCTCAAAAAAAAGAAAATTTTCATTTCTGTGTATATGTTTATGCTGGTGAAGGTATTTTAACCACTTCAGGTTTCTAAAAATATTTAATGGATAAAAGTAGTTACATTATTTTTCTTCTAGTGTTTTCAGTTTAGTTGACGCTCTATATTTTGCTGAAAAAGGTAATGGGCAAGCTGAAAAGACTGCTACCAATTTTGAAATGCTAGTAATTTGTTCAATATTCAATAGAGTGAAAAACAAAACAAACGGAAAATTATAGTAAAAAAGACATCATGAAAACTATAGAAAACCACTGGTGGCCAAAACTGTTTGTTATGTTCAAGAAATTACCAAAAAAAGTCACAAAAGAAGCTTAAGGAAAAAAGCCAGAGTTTCCTGAAGTGTCTTCTGCTTTAAAAGCTCAGTTAACCCCTGTCGCTTTTCTGGTTTTGTTTTAGTTTTGTCTCCCCTTCTCCAAGAGTCATAACTTTTTTATTATTTTTCCATCAATATGGCCGTATCAGGGCTTGTTTTTTGTGGGACAAGTTGTATTTTTGAATGACACAATTGATGTTATTACATGGTGTTTTGAAGAGGAAAGAAAAAAAATAAAAATCCGATGAAATTGCAAAAAATTTTCAATTCTACAATTTTTGCAGGGGTTTTTATTTACCATGTTCACTATATAGTTAAACTGACCTTGTAACATGATTCTCAAGGTCGGTATAAGTACGCAGATACCAAACATGTATAGTTTATTTTATTTAAGTGGTGAAAAATATCAGAAATTTGGATGAAAAAAGTTTTATGCGTTTATCGCCATTTTCTGAGACCCATAACATTCTAATTTTTCATGATCTTAGGCTGAGTGAGGGATTTTTTTTGCAGCTTGAGCTGTTGTTTTTATTAATACCATTTTGGGGTAGATACAATGTTTTTATTTTAATCCGACAAGGAAAAAATCCCAAAGTAACAATAAATAAGCTTCAAGCAGATACACCAATTTTTAAACCAATCCCCCCCCAAAAAAAACTACTTGAAAATAAATAAAGAAAAAAGTATATAAAAATTCAAAATATTTTATTGACACCAATAGAACAATACACAAATAATAATTAAAAACAAGAGGGGCAGTTTCGGACATTCAAAATATCAGTATATGTAATAATTTATAAAAGGATATATCCTATTCTAATATTTGCGTACTGGTAGTAACAAAGAAATAATTCAACCGCTTCTAAGGCTGCTGTATTAATATATTTCCACCATGGGACATAAATGAGGGAAAAAGTGCAACAAAATCTATGTCAAGTAAAGACCCTAAAAGTGGCCTTTCATATCTTGCACCTATCCCTCACATAGAACAGCTTTGAAGCAAAAAAAGTGCATAGTGCATAGTGCAAAAGATGTACATACTAACCAGTAGTCATGACAAATGTACCGCAGCTGCCTCCTCACACTCCAACGCGCGTTTCACACGTCTTGCTTCTTCAGGGAGTGATGTGACATCCCTGAAGAAGCAAGACGTGTGAAACGCGCGTTGGAGTGTGAGGAGGCAGCTGCGGTACATTTGTCATGACTACTGGTTAGTATGTACATCTTTTGCACTATGCACTATGCACTTTTTTTGCTTCAAAGCTGTTCTATGTGAGGGATAGGTGCAAGATATGAAAGGCCACTTTTAGGGTCTTTACTTGACATAGATTTTGTTGCACTTTTTCCCTCATTTATGTCCCATGGTGGAAATATATTAATACAGCAGCCTTAGAAGCGGTTGAATTATTTCTTTGTTACTACCAGTACGCAAATATTAGAATAGGATATATCCTTTTATAAATTATTACATATACTGATATTTTGAATGTCCGAAACTGCCCCTCTTGTTTTTAATTATTATTTGTGTATTGTTCTATTGGTGTCAATAAAATATTTTGAATTTTTATATACTTTTTTCTTTATTTTCAAGTAGTTTTTTTTTTTGGATTGGTTTAAACAATGTTTTTATTTGCCTGTTATTGCATTTTTTTATTAATATGTTACAGCGACCAAAAAAAAATGGAATTCTGGCATTCTGATTTTTTTCTTGGTACACCGTTTACCGATCTGGTTAACTTACTTTAAATTTTGATAGATCGAACATTTCTAAATGTGGAAATACCACTTATGTCTATTTTAATTTTTTCTATTGATTTAGTTTAATGGGGCAAATGAGGGGTGATTTGAACTTTTGTGATTTTTTTGTATTTCTTAAAACATTGTTTTCACTTTTTACTTTGTTTAATAGTCTCCTTAGGAGACTTGAAGCATTCACAGGAGATTCACTATGACAGGCACAGGGGACTTCTGCAGACTCCTGGCTGTCATGACAAACCATTGGCACCCTGCGACCATGTGACAGGGGCTTGTGATGCGTTTTCGGCCAGCACGGTTTAAATGCCACTGTCAGTGATTGGCAGTGGAATTTAACTTGTTAACAGCCACAGGTGGATCTTGGATCCACCTGCAGCTGTTAGAGGCAAATGATGGCTGATTAAATCATTCATCAAGTGAAGGGAAAGATGTTGATTCAGCGCCAGAGCCAGCATCCAAGAGAGCGACACAACCGATGACATATATTTGCGTCATCGATCGTGAAGGGGTTAAAAGATGTTGTGTGCACATAACCTCAGAAATACTAGGAATACTCTTCCTTTTAATTTTTTATGAGAAATCCGTTTTGCTGTTTGTATGAAGAGTTTGTTTCAGCATTTTTTCTTGAAGTTGGAAACAATTTTTAAGCGCATTGTAATCCTAGTGACATCCACTCACTAGGCATTGTTCTATCCTACTGAAATGAAACACTTCAGAAAAACAACTTTTCCAAAATGGCTCAGGAAAATAAAATCTTTCCAAAAATTCCTGAAAAGAAGAGCATTTGAACGTCTCAATAAAACCTCTGTGTGAACATAGACTTAAATTCCTTTTTCAGTGGCATTGGATTCAACAATTACTCTGACTATTACTAATTTACTATGACTATTTCTCTACTCCAGCTGTCTCCTAATTCTTAATAAAACAAAAGTTATTGGTTTGTTGAGAACAAGGGACAGAAAGAAAGGAATGTTACTGCAAGATCGGAGTCATCAAACAGTTTTTGCCAGAATTTTGACATAGAATGTTTGTGACTTTTGATATTTTTAAAACAGTTCGTCCAGCTCCATTAACTTTTTGAAAAGTGGCATAAATAATTACAGAAATGTATTCCAGTCCACTACGTACATGGCAGCTGAAATTCAATAAGAGGTGCACAGTTCTTATGGAATTTGGTACATCTTACTCCAGTGCACTCTTAATCAAGACTTTCAAGCATTCCCGTCTAGATGAATTGGGGCCTTAGTCTATAGCCGTAGAGACTTATAGGCCTTCATAGTAGCTGTAGCTGCATATTGCTTTATTCTGGAATTCATTTAAGCATTGTAGCAGTAAAAACTGGTTTGTGCTCTCACTGTTGGGCCAAGTTCACACAAGCATGTAAAAAAACTACTGAGTTTCATCCTGAAAACGTGGATGATTTTTTTCTTGTCTGTCATCTGTAAACAATTTGTGTGCAATAATTTTTTATAACACAACAGTTATTAAAATTTACTAAAAGACTAAATACAGTTTCATATGTTAAATAATTACTATACATAGGTAAAAATTGGATGCTAAACAGCGGCTTCATATGGTCCATGAAAAAAAGAACGCTTCTCTGAATTGCTACATTGACTAACATTGACCTAAGTGCTGTCTATATTCTGTCTGTTTTTTCAAAGACAGATCTTGAACCGAAAATTTGGTCATGTGAATTTGGCCTTGCTGTGATCTAAAGGTGTGGAGCAGTGAGTGCACTGTTCATAAATGTTTGTAGTCCTGCAACAATAGTTATTATCCTATGAGTTTGTACAGACTGTAAGGGTCAATAGTGGCTCCTGCTGTTCAGCAAATGCTACACTGTCTACGTAATCAACAAAATGAAAGTGAGATATGGGACTTGGAGAAATAGAACTTAAAATATATCTTTGTATACTTGTTTATGTAGATAGTACTGTGCAGAAGTTTTAAGCAGGTGAAAAATGCTGCAAAGTTAAGAACACTTTCGAAAGTTTTAATAGATATTTTTTTTTAATTAAGAGAATACAGAGTGAGAGAAGAAAAGAGAAATCTAAATCAAGTAAATATTTGTTGTGACCAAATATCCAAATAGGTGTGGTTAGTTATCAAAATGTTTGGAACAACTCCCCGCTGACTTCCTTCAAAACTTGTGAGCAAGTGTACTTGGAATAACTGCAGCTGTTTTAAAGACAAAGCATGGTCACACCAAACATTGATTTAGATCTCCATTATTTTCATTCACTTTGCATTTTGTAAATTGCTAAATATAAACTATTAACACTTCTACTATATATATAGTACTGTATAATGCTTTGGGCAGCTGTAGAAAAATGTTCTCAGAAGTAGAAGTGTTAATAGTTTATATTTAGCAATTTACCAAATGCAAAGTGAATGAAAATAATGGGGATCTAAATCAATGTTTGGTGTGACCATAATTGAGTAAAAAGGTGTTTGCCCCTTTCTGATTTCCTCTTCTTTTGCATGTTTCAGATCACCAAACATATTTAAATATTAGACAAAGATAACACAAGTAAACAGAAAATTCAGTTTTTAAATGAAAGTCTTTATTATTAAGGGAAAAAGAAATCCAAACCTATAGGGCCCTGTTTAAAAAAGTGTTTTCCACCCCCCTGAGAACATAAATTAACTGTGGTTTATCACATCTTTGGGAAGCTGAGTACAAATTCCTGAGCAACACCAAGGTCTGATTACTGCCACACCTGTTCTCCATCAAGAAATCATTTAAATAGGACCTGTCTGACAAAGAGGAATAGACCAAAAGCTCCTCAAAAGCTAGACATCATGCCGAGATCGAAAAAGATTCTGGAACAAATGAGAAAGAAAATAATTTAGATCTATCAGTCTTGAAAAGGTTAGAAGGCATTTCTAAAGCTTTGGGACTTCAGTGAACCACAGTGACAGCCACACCCTTCCCAGGAGTAGCTGGCTGACCAAAATTACCCCAAGAGCACAGCGATGACTTATCCAAGAGGTCAGAATAGACCCAACAGCAACATACAAAGAACTGCAGGCCTCACTTGCCTCAGTTAATATCAATTTTCATGACTAGACCATAAGAAAGAGACTGGGCAAAAATGGCCTGCATGTCAGAGTTCCAAGATGAAAACCAAGAACATAAAGGCTTGTCTCAGTTTTGCCAGAAAACATCTTGATGATCCCCCCAAATTTTGGGAGACTACTCTGTGAACACAGCATTTCAGAAAAGGAACATCATTCAAACAGTTAAATATGGTGGTGATAGTGTGATGGTCTGGGGCTGTTTTGCTGCTTCAGGAACTGGAAAACTTGCTGTAGTAAATGGAACCATTAATTCTGTTGTCTACCAAAAAATCCAGAAAGAGAATGTCCGGCCATCTGTTTGTGAACTTAAAATGAAGTGCACTTGGATCAGGTAGCAGCACAATGATCCAAAACACACCAAGTCCCCCTCTGAATGACTTAAGAAAAACAAAATTAAGTCTTTGGAGTGGCCTAGTCAAACTTATTCCCTTTGAGATGGTGTAGCATGACCTGAAAAAGGCGATTCATGCTAGGAAAACCCTCCAATGTGGCTGAATTACAACAATTCTGCAAAAAGGAGTGGGCCAAAATTCCCCCAGAGTGTTGTGAAAGACTCATTGCCAGTTATCGCAAACGCTTCATTGCAGTTTTTGCTGCTAAGTGTCGCCCAACCAGTTATAAGGTATAGGCAGCAATCCCTTTTTCACACGGCCACTGTAGATTTGGATTTATTTTTCCCTTAATAATAAAGACCTTAATTTTAAAACTGCTTTTTGTGTTTACTTGTGTTGTCTTTGTCTTGTATTTAAATTTGTTTGGTAATCTTAAGCATTTAAGTGTGCCAAACATGCAAAATAATAGGAAATCAGGAGGGGGCAAGCACTTTTTTAGACAACTGTGTGTGTATATATATCCCCTAAACCAGGGATTCAAGCTTCAGGAGGCTAATTTGCATATTCCAGGTGCCTTCTGGGAGAAGCGAAGTCTCCCTAAGCTAGAAGATCGTTGGGTACAGCCGAGACCAGCTGCTTCGAAAGCATCACCAAACCAGGGATTCAAGCTTCAGGAGGCTAATTTGCATATTCCAGGTGCCTTCTGGGAGAAGCGAAGTCTCCCTAAGCTAGAAGATCGTTGGGTACAGCCGGGACCAGCTGCTTCGAAAGCATCACCAAACCAGGGATTCAAGAATTTTTGCCTGTAGGACATTATTGCAAGAGAGCTTGGCTGAGTAGATTACACAAGAAGGAAAACACACAGCAAGTCAGCAGGATCTAGGAGCAACATGGCAGATGTGACAACCTACATGGTGAGCTGCAGCATGTGCTACATGTTCACAGATCGACCAGAAGAAGAATTAAATTTCACCTGTCAGAAGTGTAGACTAGTGGCTCTTTTAGAAGAAAAGGTGCGGGGTCTGGAAGAAAGAATAGCAACTTTGAAACTCATCAAAGAGAATGAAGACTTTCTAGACAGAACAGAAGCATCTCTACTGGTCACAGAAGGTGCAAAAAGTGTCAGAGAACCTCCAAAAGCAGATGAGTGGAAGCATGTGACCAAAAGAAGCAAGAAGACAATGGAGAAATCACCAACCACACAACTGAAGAACCGATATCAAATCTTTGTAGAGGATGAAGATGGCACACCTAAGAATGAAGCAATACCAGCAAGCAAAAAAGAAAAGGGCACACAGCAACAAGTGACAGCAAAAAGTACAGCCAAGAAGCAACGAAGAGTGGTGGTGGTGGGAGACTCACTACTGAGAGGCACCGAAGCAGCCATCTGCAGACCGGACATAACTGCAAGAGAAGTATGCTGCCTTCCAGGTGCGATGATCAAGGATGTGACCGATAGGATACCAAAGCTCTTCAGCTCCAAGGACGTCCACCCATTTCTTCTGATACATGTTGGCACCAATGACATGGCAAGGAAGGACCTACCGACAATCTGCAAGGACTTTGAAGAGTTGGGGAAGAAAGTAAAGGAACTGGATGCACAGGTAGTTTTTTCTTCTATCCTTCCAGTAGACGGGCATGGCACCAGGAGATGGAACAGGATCCTTGATGCAAACAACTGGCTAAGACGATGGTGCAGACAACAAGGATTTGGATTCCTGGACCACGGTGTGAATTACTGGTATGATGGACTCTTTGCCAGAGACGGACTACACCTCAACAAACCTGGGAAACACACATTCGCCAGAAGACTCGCTACACTCATCAGGAGGGCGTTAAACTAGAAGAAGAGGGGACGGGAAGAAAAACATTAGACTCGAACAAAGACGACCCAGGAAAACATACTCAGAAGGGAGGTAAGAACATTTCTAAAACAATCCACAGTGAGGAGATTGGAACAAAACAAAATCCTCTAAACTGCATGCTCGCAAACGCCAGAAGCCTGACAAACAAGATGGAAGAACTAGAAGCAGAAATATCTACAGGTAACTTTGACATAGTGGGAATAACCGAGACATGGTTAGATGAAAGCTATGACTGGGCAGTTAACTTACAGGGTTACAGTCTGTTTAGAAAGGATCGTAAAAATCGGAGAGGAGGAGGGGTTTGTCTCTATGTAAAGTCTTGTCTAAAGTCCACTTTAAGGGAGGATATTAGCGAAGGGAATGAGGATGTCGAGTCCATATGGGTTGAAATTCATGGAGGGAAAAATGGTAACAAAATTCTCATTGGGGTCTGTTACAAACCCCCAAATATAACAGAAAGCATGGAAAGTCTACTTCTAAAGCAGATAGATGAAGCTGCAACCCATAATGAGGTCCTGGTTATGGGGGACTTTAACTACCCGGATATTAACTGGGAAATAGAAACCTGTGAAACCCATAAAGGCAACAGGTTTCTGCTAATAACCAAGAAAAATTATCTTTCACAATTGGTGCAGAATCCAACCAGAGGAGCAACACTTTTAGACCTAATACTATCTAATAGACCTGACAGAATAACAAATCTGCAGGTGGTTGGGCATTTAGGAAATAGCGACCACAATATTGTGCAGTTTCACCTGTCTTTCACTAGGGGGACTTGTCAGGGAGTCACAAAAACATTGAACTTTAGGAAGGCAAAGTTTGAACAGCTTAGAGATGCCCTTAATCTGGTAGACTGGGACAATATCCTCAGAAATGAGAATACAGATAATAAATGGGAAATGTTTAAGAACATCCTAAATAGGCAGTGTAAGCGGTTTATACCTTGTGGGAATAAAAGGACTAGAAATAGGAAAAACCCAATGTGGCTAAACAAAGAAGTAAGACAGGCAATTAACAGTAAAAAGAAAGCATTTGCACTATTAAAGCAGGATGGCACCATTGAAGCTCTAAAAAACTATAGGGAGAAAAATACTTTATCTAAAAAACTAATTAAAGCTGCCAAAAAGGAAACAGAGAAGCACATTGCTAAGGAGAGTAAAACTAATCCCAAACTGTTCTTCAACTATATCAATAGTAAAAGAATAAAAACTGAAAATGTAGGCCCCTTAAAAAATAGTGAGGAAAGAATGGTTGTAGATGACGAGGAAAAAGCTAACATATTAAACACCTTCTTCTCCACGGTATTCACGGTGGAAAATGAAATGCTAGGTGAAATCCCAAGAAACAATGAAAACCCTATATTAAGGGTCACCAATCTAACCCAAGAAGAGGTGCGAAACCGGCTAAATAAGATTAAAATAGATAAATCTCCGGGTCCGGATGGCATACACCCACGAGTACTAAGAGAACTAAGTAATGTAATAGATAAACCATTATTTCTTATTTTTAGGGACTCTATAGAGACAGGGTCTGTTCCGCAGGATTGGCGCATAGCAAATGTGGTGCCAATATTCAAAAAGGGCTCTAAAAGTGAACCTGGAAATTATAGGCCAGTAAGTCTAACCTCTATTGTTGGTAAAATATTTGAAGGGTTTCTGAGGGATGTTATTCTGGATTATCTCAATGAGAATAACTGTTTAACTCCATATCAGCATGGGTTTATGAGAAATCGCTCCTGTCAAACCAATTTAATCAGTTTTTATGAAGAGGTAAGCTATAGACTGGACCACGGTGAGTCATTGGACGTGGTATATCTCGATTTTTCCAAAGCGTTTGATACCGTGCCGCACAAGAGGTTGGTACACAAAATGAGAATGCTTGGTCTGGGGGAAAATGTGTGTAAATGGGTTAGTAACTGGCTTAGTGATAGAAAGCAGAGGGTGGTTATAAATGGTATAGTCTCTAACTGGGTCGCTGTGACCAGTGGGGTACCGCAGGGGTCAGTATTGGGACCTGTTCTCTTCAACATATTCATTAATGATCTGGTAGAAGGTTTACACAGTAAAATATCAATATTTGCAGATGATACAAAACTATGTAAAGCAGTTAATACAAGAGAAGATAGTATTCTGCTACAGATGGATCTGGATAAGTTGGAAACTTGGGCTGAAAGGTGGCAGATGAGGTTTAACAATGATAAATGTAAGGTTATACACATGGGAAGAGGGAATCAATATCACCATTACACACTGAACTGGAAACCACTGGGTAAATCTGACAGGGAGAAGGACTTGGGGATCCTAGTTAATGATAAACTTACATGGAGCAGCCAGTGCCAGGCAGCAGCTGCCAAGGCAAACAGGATCATGGGGTGCATTAAAAGAGGTCTGGATACACATGATGAGAGCATTATACTGCCTCTGTACAAATCCCTAGTTAGACCGCACATGGAGTACTGTGTCCAGTTTTGGGCACCGGTGCTCAGGAAGGATATAATGGAACTAGAGAGAGTACAAAGGAGGGCAACAAAATTAATAAAGGGGATGGGAGAACTACAATACCCAGATAGATTAGCGAAATTAGGATTATTTAGTCTAGAAAAAAGACGACTGAGGGGCGATCTAATAACCATGTATAAGTATATAAGGGGACAATACAAATATCTCGCTGAGGATCTGTTTATACCAAGGAAGGTGACGGGCACAAGGGGGCATTCTTTGCGTCTGGAGGAGAGAAGGTTTTTCCACCAACATAGAAGAGGATTCTTTACTGTTAGGGCAGTGAGAATCTGGAATTGCTTGCCTGAGGAGGTGGTGATGGCGAACTCAGTCGAGGGGTTCAAGAGAGGCCTGGATGTCTTCCTGGAGCAGAACAATATTGTATCATACAATTATTAGGTTCTGTAGAAGGACGTAGATCTGGGTATTTATTATGATGGAATATAGGCTGAACTGGATGGACAAATGTCTTTTTTTCGGCCTTACTAACTATGTTACTATGTTACTATATATATATATATGTATATATATATATATATACAGTATATACTGCTCAAAAATAAAGGGAACACATAAACCACAGAATATAACTCCAAGTAAATCAAACTTCTGTGAAATCAAACTGCCCACTTAGGAAGCAACACTGTTTGACAATCAATTTCACATGGTCTTGTGCAAATGGAATAGACAACAGATGGAAATTATTGGCAATTATCAAGACACACTTAATAGAGGAGTGGTTCTGCAGGTGGGGACCACAGACCACATCTCAGTACCAATACTTTCTGGCTGATGTTTTGGTCACTTTTGAATGTTGGTTGTGCTTTCACACTCATGGTAGCATGAGACTGACTCTACAACCACACACAAGTGGCTCAGGTAATGCAGCTCATCCAGGATGGCA
Source organism: Ranitomeya imitator (assembly GCF_032444005.1). Classification (NCBI taxonomy): domain Eukaryota; kingdom Metazoa; phylum Chordata; class Amphibia; order Anura; family Dendrobatidae; genus Ranitomeya; species Ranitomeya imitator. The sequence goes on from NC_091284.1 coordinate 617,567,282, forward strand.
CATCAATGGGAGCTGTGGCAAGAAGGTTTTCTGTGTCTGTCAGCATAGTGTCTAGAGGCTGGAGGCGCTACCAGGAAACAGGCCAGTACACCAGGAGACGTGGAGGGGGACGTAGGAGGGCATCAACCCAGAAGCAGGACCGCTACCTCAGTCTTTATGCAAGGAGGAACAAGAGGAGAACTGCCAGAGTCCTGAAAAATGACCTCCAGCAGGCCACAAATGTGCATGTGTCTGCACAAACGGTTAGAAACCGACTCCATGAGGATGGTCTGAGTGCCTGACGTCCACAGATGGGGGTTGTGCTCACAGCCCAACACCGTGCAGGACACTTGACATTTGCCACAGAACACCAGGATTGTCAAATTCGCCACTGGCGCCCTGTGCTCTTCACAAATGAAAGCAGGTTCACACTGACCACATGTGACAGACATGAGAGAGTCTGTAGATGCTGTGGAGAGTGATCTGCTGCCTGCAACATCCTTCAGCATGACTGGTTCTGCAGTGGGTCAGTAATGGTGTGGGGTGGCATTTCTTTGTAGGGCCGCACAGCCCTCCATGTGCTTGCCAGAGGTTGCCTGCCTGCCATTAGGTACCGAGATGAGATCCTCAGACCCCTTGTGAGACCATATGCTGGTGCGGTTGGCCCTGGGTTCCGCCTAATGCAGGACAATGCTAGACCTCATGTGGCTGGAGTGTGTCAGCAGTTCCTGCAAGGTGAAGGCATTGAAGCTATTGAATTGGCTGTATATTCCCCAGACCTGAATCTGATTGAACACATTTGGGACATCATGTCTCGCACCATCCACCAGGGTCACGTTCCACCACAGACTGTCCAAGAGTTGGTGGATGCTTTAGTCCAGATCTGGGAGGAGATCCCTCAGGAGACTATCCGCCGCCTCATCAGGAGCATGCCCAGGCATTGTAGGGAGGTCATGCAGGCACTTGGTGGCCATACACCCTACTGAACATCATCTGTTTGTCTTGAGGCATTTCCACTGAAGTTGGATCAACCTGCAATTTGATTTTCCACTTTGATTTTGAGTATCATTCCAAATTCAGACCTTCATGGGATATTAATTTTGATTTACATTGATCATTTTTATGTTTTATTCTTCTCAATGCATTTCACTATGTAAGGAATAAAGATTTGCAACTGGAATATTTAATTCAGTGATATCCAGGATGTGGGATTTTAGTGTTCCCTTTATTTTTTTGAGCGGTGTATATATATATATATATATATATATACATATATATATATATATATATATATATATAGAGGTACTTATATATATATAGGTACATATATATATACTTATTTATATATAGTGAAAAAATTTGGAAGAGCACCAGACAAAATACCTTCACAATGTGCACGCATCCCCAGCCAGCAGTCACATAAGGCTCATTAAGATAATTAAAGAAAAAGGGGAACCAGCACTGCAGACTTCAAAAAAATGATGTTTAATGCCCAAACGGTGTGGCGACATTTCGGATACAATCCTTTCTCAAGCTCACATCCCCATCCTACTTACCCTCCTCATGCCTGCATCTCTGTCCCTGCATCCCCATTGTCCTGGCGCCAGCAGCTCTCCTCTTCTCTGCTCAGCGGTCACGTGGTACCACTCATTAAGGTAATTAATATGCGCTCTATGCCTATGGGAGTGGAGACACGTGCATATTCATGACCCTAATTAGCGGTACCACGTTACTGCTCGCTGCAGGAGAAGAAAGCTGCTGGCACCGGGACAATGGAGATGCAGGCATGGAGATACAGTGATGGAGGGTGAGTACGATGTCTTCTGTTAGCCGGCGGCTGCTCTCAAATGGAATTTTGGACAACTCTTCTTTTGAAAACAGCTCCAGGTCTCTCATATTTGAAGGGATCATTATCCCAACAGCAATTTTAAGATCTCTCCACAGGTGCTCAGTGGTATTTAGAACTGGACTTATTGATGGCCACTTCAGAACTCTCCAGCACTTTGTTTCCATCCATTTATGGGTGCTTCTTGAATTATGTTTGGGGTCATTGTCCTAATGGAAACCTGTGACCTAGGACGCAAATCTAGCTTTCTGATACTGGGCACTATAATGCGACCCAAAATCTATTCATAATCTTCAAACTTCATGATACCTAGCAAACAGTAAAGGCACCCAGTGCCAGAGCCAGTACAATAACTCCAAAACATCATTGAATCTCCCCAATTTTGACTGTAAGTACTCGAAGATGGTGCCACCTGCACAGTAGCAGCTCTCAGAGATCGCTGAAAACTGCTACTGCGGCGATGCGGGTGGTGCCATCTTGATGGAGGAAATTTTTTTCTTCAGCAAGATGGTGCCACCAGCGCCTGCGCAATAGTAGCTATCGGATCTCTATATACACTGATAGCTGCTACTACGCATGCGCGGCGAGTGCCATTTTCGAATTGTGTTGTTTTTTTTAACTCTTGCTCAAAAACTTCAAGAATATTTATTAAATGGACACTAGACATGTCATTATGCTGCATCTCAGGTGCCACGACTGGCATCTGCCTGCAGAAGCGTTTTTTTTTTCTTCAGTATGTACTGGTATTCATTATGCAAACTAGAGGGCAGATCACTGAGGGATCAGTGACCTGTCAGCAGACTGTATTATGAATACGTAATCAGAGCCCCTCCAGGCCCACCCCAGAGCACGAGCACATCATTAACAAAAACTGAAAATAAAGATTAAAAAACAATCACAAGACGGATTTCATCAACCAAAGTATCATTTTCATCAGCATAACAGCACCGACCTGACACTGTGTGTAGGTTACTGTGCACAATCCTGCTGACAGGTTCCCTTTAAGTGTTCCCTTTTTTTTTTTCAGTCATATAGATATATCTATATACACTCCCCCATATTCAAATTGTGCCATCAAGAAGAAAAAGTTGTAGAGTTATAAAATCACAGGATTAATAGAAAGGTATGCATAAATACTTAGTAATATATCTTTGGGCCCTTCATCAACTTCTTACAATTTTCCGTTTTGCACTTTTGTGTTTTTGCCCCCCTTCTTCCCAGAGCCATAACTTTTTTATTTTTCTGTCAATAAAGCCATATGATGGCTTGTACTTTTGAATGACACCGTTGATTTTACCATGTAGTGTTCTGAAGAAACGGAAATCAAATTCCAAGTGCAGTGAAATTGCGAAAACAGTGCAATTTTTCAATTGTTTTTGTTTGTTTTTATTTATTATGTTTACTAAATGCTAAAATTGACCTTCCAGTATAATTCCAGGTAAGTACGCAGATGCCAAAAATTTATACAGTGGGTATGGAAAGTATTCAGACGCTTTAAAATTTTTCACTCTTAGTTTCATTGCAGCCATTTGGTAAATTCAAAAAAGTTCCTCTTTTTCACATTAATGTACACTCTGCAACCCATCTTGACTGTAGAAAACAGAAATTTAGAAATTTTTGCAAATTTATTAAAATAGAAAAATGGAAATATCACATAGGCATAAGTAGGGTTGAGCGAAACGGGTCGGCCACTTTCAGAAGTCGCCGACTTTTGGCAAAGTCGGGTTTCATGAAACCCGACCCCTGTGTGGGGTCGGCCATGAAGTCGGCGATCTTCTTAATCTGGTATCGGAATTCCGATCCCGAGTTACGATATGTTTGCAATATCGGAAATCGGTATCGGAATCCATATTTAAGTGTAAAATAAAGAATTAAAATAAAAAATATCGCTATACTCACCCCCTGACGCGCCCTGGTACTAACCAGGAACCTTCCTTCCTTCGAATCAGCGCTTGCAGGACCTTGCGGTGACGTCACGGTGATGTCGCGGCTTGTGATTGGTCGCGCGGCCGCCCATGTGACCACTCGCGCGACCAATCACAAGCCGCGACGTCACGCAAGGTCCTGCAAGCACTGCGCAGGGCAGCACGGTGGCGCAGTGGTTAGCACTGCAGTCTTGCAGCGCTGGAGTCCTGGGTTCTAATCCCACCCAGGACAACATCTGCAAAGAGTTTGTATGTTCTCTCCGTGTTTGCGTGGGTTTCCTCCGGGTACTCCGGTTTCCTCCCACATTCCAAAGACATACTGATAGGATATTTAGATTGTGAGCCCCATCGGGGACAGTGATGATAATGTGTGCAAACTGTTAAGCGCTGCGGAATATGTTAGCGCTATATAAAAATAAAGATTATTATTATTATTCTTAGGAAGGAAGGCTGCCGGAAAGAAGCAGGGCGCGTCCGAGGGTGAGTATATTCCTATTCCTGCACATTAATGAGAAAAAAATGAACTTTTTTGAATTTACCCAATGGCTGCCATGAAGCAAAGAGTGAAAAATGTAAAGGGGTCTGAATACTTTTTGTACCCATTATAGGTTCTTTTTTATTTAAGTGGTGAAAAAAAAAGAAATTTTTAAGAAATTTCAGAATCTGGGGCTGGGTAATGGCTTATTTTTTGGCACCCTGTGCTGACATTTTTATCAATACCATTTTGGGCTACATACAATGTTTTGATCACCTGTTATTGCAATGTTGAGGTGACCAAATTAGCGTAATTCTGGTGTTTCAATATTTTTTCTCATTACACCGGTTACAGATTGGTTAAATTTACTTTATATTTTGATAGAGTGGACATTTCTGATCGCATCGATACTAAATATGTGTAATTTTTACTCATAGTTTTATTTTGAATGGGGCAAAGGGTGGTGATTTGAACTTTTTTTTTCATATATTTTTTAAAACTTTTCGTTTTTTATGTTTGACTTGCTTCAATAGTCCTCTTAGGAGACTTGAACCTGCAATTATCTGATGGCCTGGGCATATCCGTGTAGCAGAAATCACGATCCGGCGTTCATAGGAGATTTACAATGAATCTCACAATGATCTCACAGTGGTCATGACAATCTGGCCTGAGACCTGGCTGAGAAATGATCATCTGCTATGAACACCGGTCACAGGGAGGTGCTCATAGGAGATCTGTAATTACAAGTGCGGGAGTCTTCTGCTGACTTCTGGTTGTCGTGCCAACCCTGATCGCGGGGCGCTGATGGGCCTGGGCTGTACATATAAGTGTATGCATATCAGTGTAGCAGAAATCACGATCTGGCGTTCATTGGAGATTTACAATGAATCTCACAATGAGTGTCACGAGGGTCTTCTGAAGACCCCCAGCGGTCATGACAATCTGGGCTGAGACCTGGCTGAGAAATGATCATTTGCTATGTACACTGGTCACAGAGAGGGGCTCATAGCAGATCTGTAATTACAAGTGCAGGAGTCTTCTGCAGACCCCCGGTTGTCGTGCCAACCCTGATCGCGGGGCGCCGATGGGCTGGATTTGTGATGCTCTTCAGGCCATTGTGTGATAAGGGCTGCTGCCAGTGATTGACAGAGTTATTTAACTGGTTAACAATCATGGGTGATCTCTGATCCCCCGGCAGCTGTTAGAGGCACATGACATCTGGTCAGATCAGCTGTCAAGTGCAGGGTAAGATGCGGGCTCAGCGTCGGAACCCGCATTAAAGGCAGAGAGTGGGACATGACCTTGAACATACCAATACATCCCAGGATTTGAAGGAGTAAAAGTTTAGACACTGATAGGCTTTCTTACCCAAACTTGTCATTTCAAGTTCAGCCAATGCATCTCTCATTGGACTAGACTAATTAAAAACTTTTTTCTTCTGATGTAGACTCGATGCTTTGGCCCCTATTCATTTAGATTGCCTTTTTGCATGACAGCCCCAGATCCCGAAAAATGGAAACGGTACGGGTCTCAGAAAGTGGCAACATTACAAAACTTGGATTTTTTTTCACCACTTAATAGAAAAAAAAACCTAGACATGTTTGGTGTCTGTGAACTTGTAATGACCTGGAGAATCATATTGGCAGGTCAGTTTTAGCATTTTGATCTACATGGTAAAAAAAATCCAAAAAACAATTGGGGAATTGCACTTTTTTTTGCAATTTCACCACATTTTGGAATTTTTTTCACTATTTTCCAGTACACAATATGGTAAAATCATTGGTGCCATTCAAAAGTACAACCCGTCCCGCAAAAAAACAAGCCCTCACATGGCCATATTGACTGAATAATAAAAAAGTTATGGCCGTGGGAAGAAGGGTAGCAAAAAATGGAAAAAAATGGAAATGCAAAAATGGAAATACCCCTGGTCCTTAAGGGGATGCATCTTTCAACTGCTTAGCACCACTGCTGGCATACTGGGACTAGCATACAGAAATGTACATTTCTGTTATAAAATGCACTACTTTTTGTGGTATGAAATCTAGTGATTTTGTTGGACATCCTTGACCATGCTCCATTCCATCAGACATTCAGCAACCTTACAAAAAAGTTGGCTAAGCTGTCATGGACTGGTATAAAAATACAAAAAGACACACCTTTTTTGCACAACTTTGAGATACGCAAAATTGTTGAGGTTTTTCAAGCAGTTTTACACAGTTTTCTGGAGGAAATGACTCGATTAATTGACCCCTATGATTTTAACAATTACTATAGTTCTTAATCTAATGTATGTCAGAATCCTCTAGTGAAGAGATGAGGTTATACTGTTAATCCCTTGTATGTCTGTTAATGTGATGTTCTTATCTTAATTCTGTATTTGCTCTTTAAGTTTTATTGCCTGTCCAGTATTTTTTTTCAGGATTATATTTTTTAATTACACTATTTGGGGAACAGTAAAGTGTTATTAAAAAGACGCACACACACACACACACATATAAATATATTTTTTATTATATTCTCTATGGAGTACAAATGAAATGTAAAATGTTTTCTGAAGGTTGATATGAATAGACAAATTCCAAGTCTTACTATATTTGCACAATAAAACCACATTTTTTAAAATATTTTTTTCCATATATAAGGCTTTTTTGTGGGACCAGTTTTAGTTCTTACTCTCAGCAATTTGGCATACATGACATTTTTATTGCTTTTTATTCCATTGCTTGAGAGATAAAATTAAAAAATATATACATACTGTAGATATATATTTTACATTGTGTGTAAACATATGTGGGTTCATATGATTATAGTGGTATCAAATTCATAGTTTTTTCTTGTTTTACTTCTTTTACATAAAAATATATATACCGTGTATACTCAAGAATAAGCCGACCCAAGTATAAGCCGACCCCCCTAATTTTGCCACAAAAAACTGGGAAAACTTATTGACTCGAGTATAAGCCTAGGGTAGGAAAGGCAGCAGCTACTGGTGAATTTCAAAAATAAAAATAGATGCCCCATACCGTTCATTATTGCCCCATAAGATGCTCCATATAAAGCTGTGCCACATATAATGCTGCATACCGTTCATTATTGCCCCATAGATGCTCCATATAAAGCTGTGCCATATATAATGCTCCATACTGTTCATTATTGCCCCATAGATGTGCCATAGAAAGCTGTGCCATATAGTGCTCTGCACCGTTCATTATGGTCCCATAGATGTGCCATAGAAAGCTCTGCCATATAGTGCTCTGCACCGTTCATTATTGCCCCATAGATGTGCCATATAAAACTGTGCTACCGGTATATATAATGTGCTCTGCACCGTTCATTATTGCCCCATAGATGTGCCATAGAAAGCTGCCATATAGTGCTCTGCACTATTCATTATTGCCCCATAGATGTGCCATAGAAAGCTCTGCCATATAGTGCTCTGCAACGTTCATTATTGCCCCATAGATGTGCCATAGAAAGCTCTGCCATATAGTGCTCTGCACCGTTCATTATGGTCCCACAGATGTGCCATATAAAGCTGTGCCATATAGTGCTCTGCACCGTATATTATTGCCCCATAGATGTGCCATAGAAAGCTCTGCCATATAGTGCTCTGCACCATTCATTATTGCCCCATAGATGTGCCATAGAAAGCTCTGCCATATAGTGCTCTGCACCGTTCATTATTGCCCCATAGATGTGCCATATAAAACTGTGCTACCGGTATATAATGCTGCGGCTGCTGCAATAAAAAAAATGCCATACTCACCTCTCTTGCTTGCAGCTCCTCAGCGTCCCGTCTCGTCATCTCTCCGCACTGACTGATCAGGCAGAGGGCGGCGCGCACACTATACGTCATCGTGCCCTCTGACCTGCACAGTCACTGCAAGAGGACGTGAAGATGGAGCGGTGCCCGGCGTGTGGAACGTGGACAGGTGAGCATTACCGCTCATTAGAGAAATGAATATGCGGCTCCACCCCTATGGGAATGGAGTCCATATTCATAAGTTTAATGAGCGGTCCCACGTGACCGCTGAACAGGGGAAGAGCTGCAGCACCGAAGACCGTGGGACGGGCAGGGGGAGCGCCAGGAGCAGGTAAGTATGCCTCAGACCTCTCTCCCCCTCACCCACTGACCGTAACTCGAGTATAAGCCGAGAGGGGCACTTTCAGCCCCAAAATTTGGGCTGAAAATCTCGGCCTATACTCGAGTATATACGGTAAGTATATTTCCAGTTTTTCCATCAGTGAAGCTTAATGAAATTGTTGCATCAAATGTAAATAAATATGCATTTGGAGCATATGGCATTTTGTTCACTTTTGATTCCATTTTTTGCAAAGTGAAATAAACAAAAAAAACAAGTCTGGAATTGTTTTTTTAATTTTTACTCTAGGATACTTAAACATGTGATCACTTCATCAATTTAATAATTGACACAAATAAATCGAGTATTACAGTGTATTATTGCATCCTATGGCATACATTGGCAAGGCCATTTTAACCCCTTAGGCTTCTTTCACACTTCCGTCGACAGGCGGCCGTCAGAAAGCGTAGAAGCGACGTATCGACGGATGTGTTAAAAATAGTGAAAAACGGATGTAACGCATCCAGTTTCCTGACGGATGTGTCGAACTAGAGGCTGCCTGAATTTAAATGTATAAAATTCTGGAGAGAGAGAGAAAAAAAACGGGATACGTCGCTGGATTCCTGTTTTTGACTGTCAGCGACGGATCCGTCGTTGAGCGATTTTCCGACGTGCAGAAAAAATGTTCCTCTGAACGTTTTCTCCACCCGATGGACAGCAATTTTCCGATGGATCCAATGCACGAGGGATGAAGCGGTTGGCCATTCATCACAATCCGTCACTAATACAAGTCTATGGGAAAAAACAGGATCCAGCAGAAAAATTTGCTGGAACCTGTTTTTTCAAAAATCGACGGATTTCGACGGGAGCTAAAAGACGGAAGTGTGAAAGAGGCCTTAGATGTTGTGGCCGCCAATATTGACAGCAGCATCTATCGAGGTATCTACCATCCCACTTGTTTTAGCAGTAGCTTAGAAAGCCAGATTCTGAGTCACTTGCTTCCACTGCACATGTAGCCCAGATTGCCGGGAGCCCTTCCTGAAATATATCTATAAAGTGAATGAATATTGTTATTGGATTCTTATAGTAGTTTTCATCTTCTTACTTTTCAATTAGTCTCAAGTCTAAAGAAAATATTATGTTGTCATCCCTTTTAAATAAGACTAGAGAGGCGTGCAAATAATTGGATGTTGTCTAGGTTTGTTTTAGTGTTTCTTTGATGAGTTTACAGTCCAGCCTTGGCTGCACATTTTTACACTGACTCATCACTCTTCCAAGTCTTCGTTGCCTTGAAGTGGTGGCTGTCTTTTCTTCAGAGAGGTTCTGGAAGGTTAGCAATCACTTTGTAAAGCTTAGTAGATATTGGTTGTATAGTGTTAACATAGAAAGTTTGCAGTAACCAACTCATTCTCACAGAAAAGTCCAATATATAAGGACTAGTGATGAGCGAGTGTGCTCGTTACTCGAGATTTCCGAGCATGCTCGGGTGTTCTCCGACTATCTTGGGCGTGCTCGTAGATTATGTTTGTGTCGCTGCAGTTGCATGATTTGCGTCTGTTAGACAACCTGAACTCATGCAGGGATTGCGTGTTAGGGAGTCCCCACATGTATTCAGGCTGTCTAGCAGCTGCAAATCATGCAGCTGCGGTGACTCAAACATAATCTATGAGCATGCCCAAAATACTCAGAGAACACCCGAGCATGCTCGAAAATCTCGAGTAACGAGCAAACTGGCACCTCACTAATAAGGACCGATTCTGTAATCAAGTCTGGCTCATTTCAATCACTGGATCTAGTTATCAATTAAAATTCATCCATTGCTTGATTAACTGAGATACTTTGGGTGATCTTGGACAACTTTAAATAAAGACATCAGTCATTTAAAGACTGCCGAGTGTTTATTCAGGGTCTCTCTCTATAAAATTGCATTTTGTCTAAAAGTCTAAATTAACATTTATATGCATTAAAATAGGAATCATCTGCAATAAATATATTTTTATTTATAAAATACTAATAGTTTACAAAATATTTCATTTTTCCAGCTATCCATCAAAACGGACTCTCAATGAATCAGATGTTGATGGGTTTGTCTCCAAATATTATACCTGGTCCGAAAGAAGGGGATCTGGCTGGTCATGAAGCAGGACATGAAGCAAAAAGGATACATATGGAGAAAGGTTTGTATGCATTTTAATGTCAGTAGAAGGTTTTTCCTCCTAGATCTATTTTATTTATAGATATAAGTGCACATTTGCTAATGTTGTCAAGTATTTACAGGCTGTGGACACTTATGACAAGGAAATGCTTACTTTTGACTATTATTATGCTTTGCTTATATAGCACCAGTGCATTACAGACAATATCATCACTATCCCCAATGGGGCTCACAATCTATATTCTCTAGCATGTGGGAGGAAACTATAATGCCAGAGGAAAACCACACAAACTCAGCGAGATCTGCTTGCAGACAAACTCCTTGCAGATGTTGTCCGGGAAGGACTTGAACCCAAGACCCCAGCACTGCAAAACAACAGCGCTAACTACTGAGCCACCATGCTTCTTATATATTTCATAAAGTTGCACTATGTTTTACTCTGCAATTTTTATTTCTTCATTCATTTTCAACCGCCCTCATATACAGTGTGTTGCTTGATCCAAGTTTCATGTTTGTCTCCCGTGGGAGTGTCCCTCCTTGTAATACATGCTGAATGTGAGCTTTCAGGATGCTGCCATCTTCACTTACTTTCTTATGTCAAAATCCCTCCAGAATGACACTTATATTCCCTCCAAATAATTTGCCCCTTGTCTATAGCCTCTGCACTCTGAGATATTTTCTCTCCTGTGCACTGTAGAACTGTGTATAACCTCCTACTCCTCCCTACTACTATCATTGACACTGATAGGTGGGGCGGGTTAGAGTGCCATCAAAGTTTTTAAAGATTTGTAACATTCTGCAAAATCACTCAGCTAGATAAAGGATTTACAGACACTACAGGTGTCATGGTGACATTTTACATCCACCATATTAGCTGAGAAAGTAGAAATATGAGTGCACTAGCAGCAAGACGGATGGTCAACATGTGAAGTCTGCAAAGTTATAGATGTTTTTATTTGCACACCCCTAAAATGTCTATCCTTTTAATCCCTTTGCACTCAATGACTTAAGTGTACAAGAGTCAGGGTGCTTGTAGGTGGAATAGGCTC